>NC_089806.1:14281840-14581840 GCF_029633855.1 Hoplias malabaricus
GTAAATAACAGTAAAATGTGAGCTTCCAGAATTCCCAACGTACAACAGCACACTGAAATGTAATAAAGAGGCGTGATATTATTAAACGTACAGCCTTTAAAATGTAAAACATACAAAAGTTATAAAATACATAAGTTTATCACTTTGTGCCACGTTTTATTAGCAATTAAAAAGGAATAGTTTTAATTTAATATGCATTGTTAAATAAATATACAATGATATAATATACACTTTCACAAGTTCTACTAAAATAATAGTTTTAAAATATTCTGCATTTTAATTATAACAGAAAATGTTATTGTTAATGTTTACAGAATAATAATAATAATAATAATAATAATAATAATAATAATAATAATAATATAAAATATGTAATAATAAAAATTATTATAAAAGTTATAACATGTAATAAACCCGCTTGTTGTGATTCTTTATAGTTTACACTTATTGAAACACGGAGACCAGTCTGATCTGATGACTGATGAAGATAATGGCAGAGAATAGGTGTGCGCGTGAACACCCACAGCAAGATTCAAATTGGGTGGGTATCACGTGCCAGGGAAGAAAAACAAAAACAAACAAAAGACACAAGTCTTCTGCATCAGTTCCTCTCTTTATTAACAGAAGTGCAGTCTCTCTCTCTCTCTCTCTCTCTCTCTCTCTCTCTCTCTCTCTCTCTCTCTCTCTCTCTCTCTCTCTCTCAGTGCAGCTCTATCGGTCCCGAGCGCAGCGACTAAAACGCGCGCGCTCACCGACCACAGAAACATTTAAACAAACATTAGATTGATGACAAACAACATCACTATTACAAACTATATACAGATTTAAATACACATATTACAGAGGAGTCCTCCTGGGTTTTACAGACAGGGAGCAGATCAGAACCGGACACAGAACACGAACAGATCCACTGCGCGCACAGCACGGACAGCAAGCGACTCCACAGCCTCCCAGTGTGGACTACAGCAATCACCAAGGACAACACCACTGGACAAGTGCACAGACAGGGCTGCGTGTGTGTGTGTGTGTAAACAGCACAAATGCTAGAAAAACATAAAGGAAAGAAAGACTGTCTTTTGTGTGTGGGTTAAAGTTATGGTTGGTTTTAGGTGACTCTCTCTCTCTCTCTCTCTCTCTCTCTCTCTCTCTCTCTGTGTGTGTGTGTGTGTGGGTGTGTGTGTTTGGTTGCCTTCCAGCTTCATACTGTAGGCCATCCTTCAGCTGCATGAAATATACCGATTTAAACCTACAATAACATTAAAGGTTTAATTCTACAAGTGTCTTAACACTCTCTAGAACCCGACTAAAGCAGCCTTTATTGTACGGCTACTGACTCTTTATTATTCTTCTATAAACTTGTTATTAGCTGTTTAATTAGATTTAATTTTTGGAGACCCATAGTTCTATATATATATATATATAGTGTATGTGTGTGTGTGTGTGTGTATGTGTGTGTGTCTGTGTGCTTCCTCAGGACAGCAGAGAGTCTATTCTGAAGGGATGGTAAGGAAGCTCTCGCGGAGCGCCGTATGGAGGAAGACAGGGCGGCAGTGCGCACAGGAACGCCGGCTGTGGCGTGAGAACTGAGAGAGGCGCGTGCAGCGTGGGGCTGCTAGCGAGCAACGGCATCGCGCAGTGTGAGGCCAAAGAGTCCTGTAATGCAGAGCCGCAGTGCGACGTCACTGCCGGGTAGTCCTCCGCGCGCCTGTACGACGGCTTGTAGGGCTGGCTGAGGATGCTCTCGATGGCGAAGGGGCCGGTGAAGCGCTCGCGCGGCCCCTCGCTAAAGTCCCGGGACGTGGGCTTCTTGGCGATGCGCTTCCTCCGTCGCCGGAAGACTCCATCCGCGAAGGTGTACTCGCTGCGCGGGTTCAGCATCCAGAAGTTGTCCTTGCCCCAGGGGCGCGAGGGGTCGCGCAGCACCTTCACGAAGCAGTCGTTCAGCGACAGGTTGTGACGCACGGAGTTGCGCCAGCCCGTGTAGCTGCCGCGGAAGAACGGGAAGCGCTTCATCAAGTACTCGTTGATCTCGGCGAGCGTCAGGCGCCCGGAGCTCGAGTCTCGGATGGCCATGGCGATCAGGGCGATGTAGGAGTACGGCGGCTTCGGCCTGCGCGCGTACGCCTTGGGCTTGCCGTCCGTCGCTCGCTCCGGTGCCGGCTCTGCGGGCGCCGGTCCTGGTTCTGCTGCTGCCGTGATCGGGCTGCAGGCGGCGAAGTCCCCGTCCGAGCCCAGCTCCTCTTCCGTGGACAGCGGAGAGTCCGGCGGAGTCACGGAGACCGAGAAAACCTCCAGCTTCATGCTCCTCTCATCCGCGGGGAGAGGAAATCAAATCGGGAGCGCGCGCGGTCCTCCAGGGACAACTGCATGCAGGAGACTAAGGGGAGGATATATAACGTGGAGCGGGAGACCGGGGGACGCCTATGAAAAGGGCGGGGCTTAGCGCGCCTACCTGCCGGAGGTGGACAGCATCCCTCAGGTGTTTGACACTTGGTCCTCAGTCCGCTCTGAATGTTGGGGCTGCTCTAGATGGTCACAAGCAAATGACCTGCTCTCATACAAATAAAACAGCTATTGTTCATCATGTTAAATCAGAGAACCCCATTTCACTCTCTACAAGGCTCCAATAAAAAGGTCTGTTTACAACATTTTCTTTTATGCAAACAATGTAAACATTTAAGAGATGTACAGTACACACTTAGAAAGGTGCTGAGAACTACTGCCACTGTGCATATGATCTACATTATTATTATTATTACCCTGAAGAGGATGTTAATGTTCTTACAGGAAACATATTATACCTCTTTTCAACAAGTGAACACACTTCCAGGGTCTTGAAATGTCTGTGACATGCTTTGGTCAGATTACCACAAAGATCAAACATCCCAGCACCATTCCTCCCTGTCTAAACATGGTGGGGGCGGGGCGCTTGTGGGTGCTGTTTATTGGACGATTGCTGGGTTTGATGGGAGAGGGAGAGAGAAGTCCTGAGACAGGGGAATGGAGGCAGCTAAGGTCACTCAACTTTGACCAAATATCACAGAAAAACAGGACGTTTGTTGGGGGATCATGTGACACAATGGAATGTGATGAATTTGCTCTAGAACAAGAACAAACCAGTGTCCAATCACCATGGTCCAGTTTGATTTCAGACCGATCTGAAGCCCTTCTTTTTCATCTCTCTTCAGGAACTGAACTGACGTTCATAAACTGAAAGCAGTTCTGCAGCAGCACAACACTGAAGAACGGGGAAGTGTTTTGCTGGCATTGTGTGTTTGGACAGATGCCACGCAAGCAGTGTGGACAGGTGAGAAACACCCAGGGTGTGTGTGCGCGAGGGGGTGTGATAATTGTACAGGTGAGTGCAGTTTCTCAGGTCATTGGCAGGTCAGACAGTTCTTGGCAGAGCAGAGAGGTGAGAGGCTGCAGAAATATTTCTGTAAATGAAAGACCACATGAAAGACACGTGGACACGGAAAGGGTAATCTTTAAATGCTTTAAATCTTTACACTTTACTGTCCCCTCCACCCCAATACTACAGCCCCTGCTACTCTCCATACACAAAAACACATACAGCTCAGCCACATTGCTCTACCTTTGGTTTGGCTATAGTCACAGACCACTAACAAGCACCCCCCCCACACACACACCCCTCCTCCACCCCACACCCTGACTGCATTCCTTTGTGACACTTTTCTTAACATCTTACTGAAGACAGTGTAAAGTTAGTGAGTTCCTCGCGTGCCATGAGGCTGATAATCATTAACTTGTCTGCTCAGACACACCCACCAGCAGCCCATGGGATATTTTCACTTCACATGAATCCATTTACATCAGAAGCCAGTGAGTGTATGTGTTTTAGCGGGTTCACTGAGCAGACAAACAAGCCCCTACAACACACACACACACACACACACACACACACACAGAGTGCATATAGATGTAATAAGTCAAACCAAAACCAGACAGACGGCTCATTAATACCCGTTTGGCTTCTGTACAGACTTTAAAATGAAAGGTTTTGAAGGGAAACTATTTCAGAAAAAGCAGTGCATCTTCATAAACTAACATTACAGTACAGCTCTATGTTTATTACATTGATCTCTATTACACAGGTGTTCCTGACATTTCCATTTATATATAATCATTATTATATAAAATATATTTAAATAATTAAAGGTCTTTCCACGTCACTTCACTGAGACATCAACTGCTGATTGTGTTTTTCAATAACGTTGAAGAGTAAGAAAGAAAGAAAAGTGAGTAAATAGCACAAAGATTAGAGAAAGAAAAAGAGACGAGGGACCGAAAAAGAAAGAGGGGGTAGAGACGGGCAGGAACTGAGAGACACAAAAGCAATAAGAGAACAAATAAAGAGATGAGCAACAAAAAAAAGAGAGAGAGAAGATAAGTGAGAGAAAGAGTGACAGAAAGAAATGGAGCGAATATTGAGCTTTGAAGAGAAAATCATGGAAAGGGCTTTGAACTGAGATAACAACTAAACTGATTGTGAAGGAGTAGTGACTGTAACAGTAGGGCACTGCTGCTGTACGCGTGTCAACAGTCGTCTTATCTAACAATGAGCTCGAGACTCTCCCTAAATCTGTCAGCTGATGAGTTCTCACTCTGGATACGCACAACACACCAAACAATCCTGCCGCTATTCCCGTGTAAACCGCACCTCATACACGGAGAGGGTGTGTGCCGAGGACTGTGTGGAAAAAAGCCTCAAGTGTAGAAACTCCCAAACATCTCCATCCATCTGGTTAACACTCGGGTGAATAAACAGGAACCAGCAATAAGCTGGAAACCTTTCAGAGATACAGTCTTTAAAATAGATATGTTTAAGAAAAAAAGTCATGGAAACTTTGCAATGTTTGGGGAATCTTTGAAGCTTACTAAGGTACTTCATGGTGGATGTTTTCTGAAGAGCTTTCCACTGAAATGTTAAGGAAACAACGGAGTATGAGTCCTAGTGCCGAATTTGTGGGCCGCTCCATGAGAAATATTTTTAATTAGTAAAAAAAGACTATATCATTCCCAGTAAACATTTAGCCGTTGATTCAACGTTGAAATAACGTAATGACTGCCGTCTAATCAACGCTCTCTTAAGGTTGAAAATGAAAGTTGAAAAAACGTCCAAACACAGACATTGAAAAGACGACTATTAGACGTGTTTTGGACGTCCATTGACGTTATTAATTGGTCCCGAAATAAATTACTTGTATAAAATGGGTTTTGGACGTCCACTGACGTTATGGATTGGTCACCACTTAACTAACTTATTAAGATGGATTTTGGACGTCCATTGATGTTTGAAACATGTCCTTGACGGACAGACTACTTTTAGACCTATTTTTAATGTCCAGGGACGTTCCTTGTTTACTGCGTTTAGTTTGAGTTACAAATCTTATCATAAGTCTCAAACAAGGGGAAGCTCGTCCACCCACGTCTTGCAATTCTGAAGAAACATCTTACCCCCTCAGGTGTCACTCCACTGGCTGTAAAGAGTCTTTTTTTTTGCTATTTCGTTTTAAGTATGTTTTAGTTACATACAGACGCAGTCAACAGATCTAGTTTCTAATATGAACCAGGCTCTAGTCACATATGAGTCTATATGTTACAAAACTACTGATATTAAAAGACCTTTCAGTCCCACTGCCAAACCCACGAACAAACACTTCACATGTGACTTAGCTTCCACTGCATTCATAAACATACATTCTAGTGCATTTGATGAATACCAGTGAAATAAATCCTGCCTTGATGTATAACTCTGACCACATCTTTTTTGAGAGATTACAAAGCCTCTAAATAATCCGGTCCGCATTCGAATGCCTGGGCTGCTTCCGATTCCACAGTCATAAGTAAAATAAATAAATACAAATCTGTCCCTCAGCCTGCAGAGCGGATCCAAACCGCCGCACTCAGATTGTGTTTCTGCCTTGAGTTTAGTCATTTCCCCTCCTTCTCCAAAAACAAAATGACTTCCAGCAGTTTGAATGCTCAAGCAGCCCTGAAAATTAAATTTGCAGGGTGTTTCCACCAAATTCTCAGAATGTTAGAAACATGCTGAACCACCGACTATATTTATTGTGGTTAGAAAGGTGCACAGCTCAACATATGGTTTAGTTACAAAGCTGTAGCTGAAGTCTGTAAAGTTGAGATACAGTAATAAACATGCTTATGCACCACATGGATTCTACAGCAATGCGCTGAATCACTCTTCGTTCACGTGTGCTCTACAGTTGAGCCCTTAGGGCCTGTTTCTGGAATCTACATACATACGTGCCGGTATGATTTAGTTCATTTGTATTTGAAGCAGTCATCACTCTCCAGGTGTTTTTATTATATTTTTATTGAAAGGAAGTTGAGATTGAAACTGAAATGGTCTAAATCATGAAACCTAATAGGAGCTTGGATGTTTACAGTTCTCTGAGGTATGTAGTACAAACCGGATTCCAAAAAAGTTGGGACACTAAACAAATTATGAATAAAAACTGAATGCAATGATGTGGACGTGCCAACATCCATCCATCCATCCATTATCTGTAACCGCTTATCCAATTTAGGGTCGCGGGGGGTCCAGAGCCTACCTGGAATCATCGGGCGCAAGGCGGACGTGCCAACATCTAATATTTTATTCAGAATAGAACACAAATCACAGATCAAACGTTTAAACTGAGAGAATGTATCATTTTTATTATCATTCATGTATTAGACATGAATGGGAGAGCGTTCCTATTTCTAAACTTGAGAAGCAGGTCTCCTCTGTCCCCAGACGTCTGTTGAGTGTTGTAAGAAGAAGGGGGGATGCCACACAGTGGTAAAAAATGGCCTTGTCCCAACTTTTTGGGGATTTGTTGACACCATGAAATTTTGAATCAACATATTTTTCCTTTAAAATGTTACATTTACTCAGATTAAACATTTGATCTGTCGTCTATGTTCTATTACGAATAAAATATTGACATTTGCCATCTCCACATCATTGCATTCAGTTTTTATTCACAATTTGTTTAGTGTCCCAACTTTTATAGAATCCGGTTTGTAAATAGGGCTCCAGCATTTTGACTTTAGGGGTGATGTTAGATTAACTATTAACATAGAAATAACATGTAAAGTAGTTATATAGTAGCCAAAATCTAATAAATCACAAGTATAAAAGCTTGTTTTGTCTAGTTCCACTCTGAGGTGATATCAATGTATTATTTAGAACACATTTGGACAAAGTTTCTAGGATGATACTGGGTCAAGGCTGTTTGATTAAATCGACAGGTGTACCTCATGAGCAAGAAAACCTATACAGTCAAAGAGTGAAAGCAGACGAGAGAGAGAGAGAGAGAGAGAGAGAGAGAGAGAAAAGAGAGAGAGAGAGAGAGAGAGAGAGAGAGAGAGAGAGAGAGATACACACTGCTTCTTCCAGATGAGGAATCACAGCTAGCATCTGTTTTCTTGTCATGAGCTTCACCACTCAGACATACACAATGGGCCTCAGAGCCCACAATGAGTATAATTTCACTGAGTAAATATGGTGTTTAGATTGTTGTTAGTCGATGCAGTGAACTAGAGACATTATGAGAGATGTTTCTAGTGTAAAGACTTCTCTGCTATTCTCACGCTTTCACGCAAAAGCAGCTTCGTTTCTTCGTTTCCATGAGAGAGAACTCAGGTGAGAAATGAGTGGAAATTTTCCTGTAGCTTTTACTCTTCTTCTTCTTCTTCTTCTTCTTCTTCTTCTTCTTCACTGGCTTCTTAAACAAAACACGTAAACAGACTGTGATGTATGGAAGATTAAATATGAATGTTTAAGCCTGTGGATCTCTCCTCTTGATCCGTTGTATACTTGTCTGCTCATATTTATACTCTGCTGTAACACATATAGGAAGGGATGCAGCAGGTAGTGTCGCACTCACACAGCTGCAGGGACCTGGAGGTTGTGGGTTCGAGTCCCGCTCCGGGTGACTGTCTGTGAGGAGTTTGGTGTGTTCTCCCACACGTAGGTGGATTGGAGACTCAAATGTATGAGTGTTTGTGTCGCCCTGTAGAGGCATGGCACCCCCTCCAGGGTGTGTTCCTGCCTTGCGCCCAGTGATTCCGGGTAGGATCTGGACCCACCGCGACCCTGAACTGGATAAGAGCTTACAGACAGTGAATGAATGAATGTAACACAAACAACACCACAGTCATCACATGCTGAAAAATGTGGGATAGGAAATGGCCCAAGGAGAGTTTTAGAGAGAGAGAGAGAGAGAGAGAGAGAGAGAGAGAGAGAGAGAGAGAGAGAGAGAGAGAGAGAGAGAGAGATTTAGAATTGATTAAACAATTAATATCAGCGTGAATTATTTTTAACGAGCACCATTTTAAACTACAGCTTACCCCAGAGAATGCAGTTTAAGGCCACTGCACTTTCCAAAACAAGAAATGATCCAAAGCAGAACTGAGCAAACGTACTGTTAATTCTGTATTAGATCGTAGGAACCTATATATTTCTCTTAGATTTGGAACAGTTAATCCAGAGTTTCTATAGCTGCAACAAACACATGGATTGTCCTATAGGTTATAAAATGCCACTTTTCTAATTTTGCTAATTAGCTTCTTAGACACCGTAGCTTACCAGCTGCCATCAAGTCATGCTGAAATATTTTGTGGGTTTCACAAATAAATGTCTTAATTTAAGCAGAATCAACTGCAACATTAAGCAAAGCTTCTTGAGGGTGTCAAAATAAAAGCACTCAGAGAAGCCTAGCATTAATGCTAATAATTTAGCTTCTTAAGTAGATCGTCAAATCAAGATTAGCATCACAAACTGCAATCAGCTTTCCATCTTTGCTTTCTAGTTTACACTGATCTGACTTTACTTTCACCCGGAAGAGTAAAATATTCACCTAAGGCTTGTTGGATGCAAGTATAAAAGCTTTCAATGTTAATGCGTTAACACATGATACATTTAGAAACTTTAAGGCTGTAGGATTTTTATTTATTTATTTATTTATTTAGTAATGCAAATTAATATTTTTTTTCAAACCTGGCTACAACCTCCTCCCATATTTCTCTTGTTTTACAGAGCCCAGTGATGCTTTTTACACAGTAAGTTCACCAGTGTTAAATCAACTCTATTAGTGTTAGAGTTAACACTGAGAGTATTAAATGATTACACTAACAGTGTTAATTTAACTGTAGTAGTGTTGATTTAACGCTGGTGAATTTACTGTGTAGGTGATGTAAACACAGCCCTGCTCCTGCTGAGGTCAGAAAGTTTACATTATTTTTATGCTGAAATATTATTAAATCTCAACTCTCACCCTTCCTCTCTCTCACTCTGTTGTGTGCCACACACACACACACACACACACACACAGACACAACACACCTACTGTGAGAAGTTTTGCACTTTTTTCTGTCTTGTGCACTTTCCCAGTTATCTCTTATAAAGCTGTTGAAACTGGAATTTGCAGGTGTGTTATTTTCTGAGCTGTGAGCTGTGCACTGCGATTTTCTTAATTAAAACCTGTCTGAGCCTCGTTGTGTTATGGGTGGGTAACTCTCTCTCTCTCTCTCTGTCTCTCTCTCTATCTCTCATACACACACACACACACACAGAGAGAGAGAGAGAGAGAGAGAGAGAGAGAGAGAGAGAGAGAGCATGTCCAATTTAATCACATCTTTTATCCAATCCCAAAACAGTTTCCATGAGAGAAACTGCACCTGTTTTATGCCTGGCTAAGTTTATTCCTACTCATTTCTCTCTCTCTCTCTCTCTCTCTCTCTCTCTCTCTCTCTCTCTCTCTCTCTCTCTCTCTCTCTTCTGTTTGTTGTTAATGCCCCTCATAATCTGTGATTTGATACATTTGATATATTTTGTGAATGTTTGTGTGTACAAAATTCACTGTTAAATATATAATACATACATTAAAGGGCGAAACCAAAAAAGGCGAGAAGTAAAGAGTGTACAAAATAAAACAATAAACACTGCAGTGATTCTGAACAGTAATCAGTGAAACATCCTCAGTGTTTAATTCATATGTTAATTAATTAATTAAATATATTTTAGTGAACTGATCTAAACGATCTAAAGCTGTTTATGAAACATTTTGCGAATTAATAAATCAAGACATACCTTAGATTGCAGCTGACTGTATTAATGAGCTTAGTGTTTTTTCTGACTTCACATGTACACAAACAAACCCGTGGAGTACAGAGTGGTTGTCGGCGACAGTTTTCTGTGTATTAACTGTAGAATGTTTCTTGTTAAAGGTTTGGCTGCTATTTGTGTGTGTTGTTCATGCAAGAAAAAATTAACTTCCCTAAAAATGTTACAAACAAGTCTGTTCTCACTGTGTGTGTGTGTGTGTGTGTGTGTGTGTGTGTGTGTGTGTGTGTGTGTGTGTGTGTGTGTGTGTGTCCTGCATTCTGAGACTTCTTACCTGAGGAAGTGTTCACCTGCCAAACCAGACAAGAGAAAATAAACAAACTCACAGACACATGCAAGAACAGAGGTCAAAGAGAGGTGGTGTGTGTGTATGTGTGTGTGTGTGTGTGTTTCAGCATTCAGGAATGCTTTGGTGTCTGTTGCTATAATAGACACTGAGTTCTCATGCTGTAGAAGCTGCTACACTGTTATTAGTCTCATTTTTCTATCCTAGTTTCAGTCATTTCTGAACAGGTCTTTAACATGGTGCGTAACATCAGCTGTGCCCAGTACATGAAATCTTTATTAAATCAGGTCTGAGGTAATGTTAAATGTGATCTCCAGAGTGAATGTGTAGTCAGATTTCTTCTCAGTGAATTATTGTTTTAGGAATATCTTGTTAACAGCACTGTTTGTGGTGTAGCTACTTTAGATTAGCATAAGACAAGCAGTAAACAGAGGGTTTATACGCAATAGTTTCCAAGATTTTAAATATGTAATATGTTTAAAAAATGGCAAATCAGATTTATATTGTGCCCTAGAGCACACTGCATGCAGCTCTCCATCCACTCTGAGGGCCCCGTGCCCACCACTGTAAACACATAGGTATCGTATTATACTCTTCAGTAATACTTTATGAAACAGCCCTTATCATGACACACAGTGGCCTGGAAGTGTATCAGAAATATACTAAACATGGTCACATCTGTGGTGGGAGCCACTCTACCGGTTCATTCAGGGACTCCAAAGCAGATTTTTCAGGTCCTGAGTTGTACATCACAGGTAAAATTGGCCAGTGACAAAACGTTTCCTGTTGCTTTAAAACACGATTGTTTTCAGTGCTGGACGACCTGGGCCTTAGGGAAAGAAGAGACTGCACTGTCGTAAAAACAAAAAGTGCTCAGACACTAACGGTCATTGCATGCTTTTCTCAGACTTTATCTCAGATCCTCACACGCTACAGCCACCCGCTCGCATGCAGCCCGGAGAAAACATTACAAAAGACATTTTTAAAAGAAAACATCTGATAGTGTGCTGAAAGGAATCTGATAGTGTGTTATCTGATAGGACTCGCACTCAGCCTCGCTGCCATCACACACACTCTGGGCTGCCTGTGCAGAGAAAATGCATTCTGGGGTAACATATACACGGCAGAAAACATCCTCCACACACACTTTGTCACAGAATGATACACCCACACACACAACAGTTTCATGCAGAATTAAATAGATGATTTCCATTCAGTTTGTGGAGAATTATATTAACTTTAATTACCACTAGCCCTTAACTGAACCCTCAGCCTTGCTTTACGACATGTCCTGAAACAACAGTGTTAATATGTAGAAACTTCGGTCCCCAAATATATGTGACCATCCCGCCCCTCGTACACTCACACACACACACACACAGACAAACACTCCTCCCCCTCTTCTACCCACATGTTCTGGCAGAGGATTTGTGTGTTTATACCTGAGGAGAGCAGCCGTTCCGCTGTCTTTGTCTAAACTTGAAAGGGCAGCCACACACTCACTCCTCACGCAGAGAGAGACCCTGCAGCAGACGCTAAACAAACCTTTACTCCATTCAGGGGCACTTTCTAACAATAATAATATGGCTCCATCTTATCATTATGCATGTGCTGTCCAAAATATTATTGTCAGATATTATTTTTCTGCATGGTTTAAACACAGCGCCTGTTCTCGTCAATATCTGGCCAGTTCATGAACACAGGACCTGTAGAGGAGCTCCAAAACAAGCTCCAAAGCAACATGTTTTTACATGAAAATTTAGGCATGTTTCAGTTCTAAAGTTACCATTTCAGAGATAAATGTTTAATATATTGTTATTACATTTGTTCAAGTTAAAATGACAGAAACAAACCTATTTATAATGTTTTATTCATCCGGATTTGGGCCTAGCCACCAGTTATATATTTACACTGTAAAAAATGAAAAACGAGGCTGTTTTAAAGTATTTTTGATTATTTGTGTTATTCAGAGTTAAATAAAAGCAGTTGATTTGTTTGTTGTCACATTACGACAGCCTTCAGCTTGAAACAAGTCCTTTTTACAGTTCACTTTAATCATGCCATTGATACAGTTCCTCAACTGAGCCACAAAATGTGGATTTAATACAACGAATCTCAGCCTCTTCTTGGAGAGAAGCTTAAATCTGCTCTAGGTTTAATCTCTCAGAGCCCTTTCACACATTAAACAATGCTTTGCTTTTATCTAAGTGTGTCTGCATGGTAAGAGGGTAGTCCTGGAGACTGGAGGACTGGCAGATGTTATTGTTGGTTATTATGGGCTCTTATTGATCTGCTTTTAATCTGCCCTATTTGCCCGGGTCATTAGGAGGAGGAAGTGAGCTGGGAGCGAGCGGATGTGCAGATACAGTGTGGCAGAAATAGAGGCAATGCTTCCTCACTGTGTAATTCACCATCGATCTCACACGCACAATATATTGAGATATTGATCTGGAGATATAATCACAGGTAGATAACCAGCCGTTCCTGGTTCCACTCACTGTGTTTCATTTTGTTTTGCTTTTTGGAATAGATTTCTCTGTAAGAAAATGTTTAAACGATACATGATAGTTCCAAAAGTTTGTGGTGAATCCTATGTTATTATGCACTCATTGCAAACAGCTTGTGCATTCTCCTTTAAAATGATTCTCTAGAGCAGTGCGCATGAGCCTAAGGTCACCATTCACATCCCACCAGCATTGGGTTTGGTAGCTTTGGTTTGCATTCCCTGGGTTCCCTGGACTAATACAGCACCATTCAACAGCCCTGGGATAAGTTGAAGTGGCATTTGTGATCCACAGCTAAATGCTGAGCATCAATACTTGACCTCACTGACGCTCCCATATCTGAATGCAATCAAGCCATGTTCCAGCATCAAATTGGAGAACTGACCTCCTAATAATAACATATATTTTAGAAGCAGCTTTTAGTGAGTTGGTGTCCGCAAACTAAACATAATTCAGCATTGTTTTGTTAGATCGTATTTTGTAGATTTGAGCTTCTTTGGTTTGGGTTTGTTGTGGACTAAAGAAACATAAGTGCCCAAGACAGGAGCCCTGATGCCCTGAGCTTGATAAACATCTGTGAGCACTGTTTAAATTGCTTTGCAAAAACACACTCCACGGAGCCGAGCGACGAGGAAAGCTCATCGCACGAAAGCTTTGACCAAATCGCTGAAGTTTATTCCTGAATATTCTCTGAAATATTATGTGTACAAATCTTATCCAGGAAATCACTTAAACTCGTGCACTAACTATAACAAAAATGATATACTGAGATCTGTGTCCACTGTACAGCCTTCATGGTCAGGCCTTTTGGGCATTCCCGGCAATACACTTGGAAGTGGCTTGTGTTTTCAGTGTAATTCTCTCATACACAAACTCTTCTGAGGCACAGCGCTTGCGTCATCCAAAACTTAATCAAAAATCACGCGCTGTGAGCTCCATAAACAAATCTACTAGGTGGCCCGTTAGTCAGGAATTACAGAGCCAAGAGTGGGCATGCAGCCGAAAGAAAGTACTGTTATAAATACGCAGTGGTTATCAAGCATCTCCTGGAGAGCCACCAACCTACAGACTCCAGGTTCACTCAGATAAAACGTTTAAAGGAGCATTAGGCAATTTCATTTTATGTTCTGCCTAGTCGACATGATTTGTAAATGAATGTGACCTAGTGCCAGTGGAAGTATTGATAAGTAAAGAAAGGGAGATGCCGGCAAAGAGTGAAAGAGGAAAAAAATGTGGATTCTGCTGTAATGACTGAGTAATTACATACTTACATGGATTTCTCTGGGAGTCTAGGCCTTTGCGTTGGTCTCTGTGTGGAATGTAGTATGTGCCATCAGCTTGCTCTCTGTGGCCTGAGAGATTAAAGTGGGTTAACTTGAGGAAATCTGAATGCTGTAACACTGTGCAGAACAAGAGGGGTATGCTGCTCCTCTCTTTAACAATTCAATCAGACTCTTCCAAAAGATACAGGACACAAACAAACATGTAAAACAGCAATTAGTCTTTATGGAGGATCAATCAGGATCAGTGGGGAGGCTGTGCTTTCCTACAAACGGAACAGTCGGTTTGAAAAGCCTATCTTCAAACTGGTTTTCAAAAAATAAATAAAGAAAAGAAAAGAAACCAAGAAATCAGATAAGTTCAAACACTTGCTATCAATCAAAACAGTGTGAGGAAAACATGCAGAACAATAAAGGAAGGCCTGGGATGTGTGTGTGTGTGTGTGTGTGTGTGTGTGTGTGTGTGTGTGTGTGCTGTATGGTTTGGCTGCAGGGCTGTGTGTGCTTCAGTTGATGACTTGTTTTCCTTAGAATTCATAAGCAACTAAGCGGACAGTAGTTGTGAATGGTTGCGGAAAACTCACTACGACAGGAAACAATTTTTCTCCCTCGTCCACTTAAAATAATAATAATAATAATTAATTAAATTATTCATTCATGGTCTGTAACCCTTATCCAGTTCAGGGTCGCGGTGGGTCCAGAGCCTACCCAGAATCATTGGGTGCAAGGCAGGAACACATGCTGAAGGGAGTGCCAGTCCTTCACAGGGCAACACTCAGACATTCACTCACACCTAGGGACACTTTTTTATTTTTAGTCACCAATCCACCTACCAACATTTGTTTTTGGACTGTGGGAGGAAACCCACGTGGACACGGGGAGAACACACCACACTCCTCACAGACAGTGACCTGGAGCGGGACTCGAACCCACAACCTCCAGGTCCCTGGAGCTGTGTGAATGTGACACTACCTGCTGTAACACCGTGCCGCTCCCTTACAATTTTATTATTATTATTATTATTATTATTTTACCTAATTTAAATATACCAGCTGTCCTTAAAGATGAATTGATAAGCAGAAATTGTCCCATATTTAATGGATACAAATCCACGTCTACTGTCTTCTATTCAGATTTATCAACATTTTTTGTTACTCCTGAATGTAAGCACCGTAAAACCACTAAAACTGCTACTATCTACAATGACATTACAACGTGTAGTCTTTTTGTTGTTCTGCACACTTTGTTAGGCCCCTTTCAGCTTGTTTTAAACGGTCAGAACCCTCACAAAACCACTAGCGAACAGGTGTTATTTGGATTGTGGAGCATCCTCAGCACTGAACTGACAAAAAAAAAATAATAATAATCCAGCAGCTGTGCTGTTTCTGATCCACCCATACAAACACAACACACACCAACATACCATCACGGGTCCCACAAGGGTTCTACACGTTACAGGGAATACCAGGGAGAAAGGGGGCTAATAAAGTATGCAGAGCAACCGTTGGACTGCAAAGTTCACCTAAATAAAATGTGGATCTGATACAATGAACAATTAGCGTTAAAACAGGAAGGTGGTTTTAATGTTATAGCTAATCAGCATAAAAACTAATTCTATACGTGATGTAGATTTTGTGTGTTTGTGTGTGTGTGTGTGTGTGGGTGTGTGTGTGTGTGTGTGTGTGTGGGTGTGTGGGTGGGTGTGTACACACTCATTTGGGTGTAAACATAGTGCGAAAGCAGACCAGCTGAACCCCAGTGCAGCACGTACAGTTCCCAATGATTAAAGAGGAGTTATGATGAAGTGGAGTGGGTTGTTTTGTGTTGTTTGCTGTTTAGTTAAGTATATTCAAATTGCTCATGTCTGCTTCAGTGACTCTTTTAAATTCTTTGGAACAACAACACTGTGGGCTTATTTGCAGTGGCATAAACATACTGTTTCTCTCTCTCTCTCTCCCAGTTCTCTAAAAGACTCAACTCTTGTCATGTGTATATCTTTGCTGTGCCTGGATCTAATGGTATAGTGCTGAACATATTGGAGTTGCTTGATCCTCTCATGTTAAATATTGCAGTCAGAAACACACACACACACACACAATAGTAACACAAACACAGCGCAAAGTAGTGATACTCCTCAGTCTTGCAGATTAGGCTGTGAGTGTTGTGCTTTTTGAATGAGGCCCGTCTCTGTCGCTTGGTGTGTTTTTAAGTAAACTAATCTTTGGGCAAATATTCAGCAGTGCGCCTCAAGTCTTAATGTATTTAAAGTGTGTCTGTTCTGAAAGAGCGTACACATGCGGGCAAGTTTTAGGGGATCAAAGCCCCTGGGACAATGAGGCAGATTTAGAGTCAGGCCTCTCCCGGCTTTGCCTTCATTGTCTCGCTCTTTCTCTGAGGAAACTTCTTTGAATCCCTCTGTGGTGTAAACCTCTCATTGTTCCGCGCAGGTTAACAGAAGATATACGCTCTCAAACATCACCCTGCACCCCTCTCTCTCTCTCTCTCTCTCGCTCTCTCTCTCGCTCTCGCTCTCTCTCTCTCGCTCTCGCTGTCTCTGTCTCTTCCCCTCTTTTGCTTTCCATCTTTTTTCCCCTTTCATTCTTGTCTCCATGGCTTGCTTCTATTCAGAGAGACTTACATACACACAGACATCAAACAGCTCGGCTGTTCTGCTCGGAGGAAAATCACACAATCCTCCTGCAAACATCTCTTTACTCTCGTTCCTCTGCTCCCCTGCTCACCTTTTCCTTTTTGAAGTGGTTGTCACTGTTTGTATTTGGGCGTGGCCCAGGTGTGTTTGCTGTAGAAGAAAGGTAACACACACGCACTCACATACACACATATCCAAATGGATCCTAATAGGAAATTTTGTTGCCAAAGATACTTCAATGTGTGTTTCTCCGCAGTGCTAGCCCACCTGGGTAGAAACGTGTAGTTAATATTCTCCTCCAAGTGTGTTAAGCTGTTGGGGTATTGCATTAGCTGCAGTTTGTATAGAAGCTATAGCTGGCTTCACATTTCCTGGGGGAAGCAAGTTAGTCTTCATCCCTGCTTCAGAGTGTTTAGAGGATCTTAGTGTAACAGGGGAGTTGTAATTACAAAACGAACAATGAAAAATGTGTTCATCGGTTACTTGATTTGTTTATGAATATTTTTGCCGCAGAAGACATAAACATACCACAGGAATCGTATCAATACTGCTACTACGCCCCTAAAGGATTTCTAAATATATATAAGACACTGCAGCACATGAACCTTTTCAGGCCGTTCTAAATTAGAGACAAACATCTGAAACTTTTAGAAGACATTAACTTTGTCACTGACAGAGGAAATACTTGTGAAATACTTGTTTTAATTTTTTGATGTATTATGTTAACAAGCATATCCCAAAATGGTCCAAAGCGCTTATCCAGTTCAGGGTCGCGGTGGGTCCAGAGCCCCGCCCCATCATTGGGCACAAGGCGGGAATACACCCTGGAGGGGGCGCCAGTCCTTCACAGGGCAACACAGACACACACACATTCACTACGGACACTTTTGAGTCGCCAATCCACCTACCAACGTGTGTTTTTGGACTGCGGGAGGAAACCGGAGCACCCAGAGGAAACCCACGCGGACATAGGGAAAACACATCAACTCCTCACAGACAGTCACCCAGAGCGGGAATCAAACCCACAACCTCCTGGAGCTGTGTGACTGCGACACACTACCTGCTGCGCCACTGTGCTGCCCATGGTTCAAAATGTCAGACTTTTTTGTTACATTAACTTACATTGAAAGTTATAGAGTATTTGTTTTATGAAATGTTATAATTTTGGAGATATGTTTTGTTAAACTGCAACACAATGATTCTGACTGTTAATGTCAAGACTCCTGTTACAGAGCTGCTGCCTCTTTTGTCCTGAACCTGGTTAGACCCTCAATCACATTTACAGTCCTTGAAAGAACTATGATTCCGGGTAGGTTCCGGCCCCATGACCCGACCCTGAATTGGATAAGTGGTTTCAGACAATGAATGAATGAATGAACGAAAGAACTATGGCTTCTGCGAGGTCTGAACTAATTCCTTTTTCTCTCAAAATTGGTGTCCCACTTTTTTTTACTTCCTCCATGCAACTTACTAGATTATAGGTTTAGGTTTCCCTGCCCACCTCTGATGGCATTTATGACTTCAATTTTCTCTTTGAGCAGTGTTTCCTTAACAAGGTAAAAGGTAATAGATTCCAGTGTAAATGAGAGAGGAAACAATAGCTTCTCTGAAAACACTGATTTGCTAATCGTGAGGTCAGTGGTGAATCAGAAGGCACGAGAGGCAACTTCAAACTCTTCAGAGTCCTCACTCGTCTCTTCGACGGCTCATTAAAAGAGCATCTGACCGGTTTGACTGCATTTGAAAGATGTGACTGACACTTTCATATTAGTATTTTTATTGCTAGTATTAAGAACACGGAACAAAACCTGGTTCTTTGAAAGTGTTGTGGTCTGGGGATATTATGCAGCCTGAATAAAAATAGTTGTTTCCTCCTGTAGATTCCATTGAATTCAACCCCCTTGTTGGGGGTCCAGTGCTTTCTTCCCTCATTGCAGGGCAAGTGCAGGGTACCAAACAAACTTTTGACCACCGCCACTATCTCCATTGGATAAAGAAACACACCGTGTTGTTGATTTGAAGCAACGGATAGCATTTCCTGAATCTGTTAAATACGAGTGAGTGAGTGAGTGTGTGTGTGTGTATCAGTGTGTGTGACTCATGAGTAAGTAAATTATTAAGTTATTCAAGCACAAATATGTGAATAATAACACCCCCAAATCCTTCAAGTCACCACCCTTAAGAACAGTGGGTGCACTGTAACGTTGCTAAATTCAGTAAAAGAGGTGTCTAATAATGTAGGTACATATCGTGTAGAAGTGGCGCCTGAGCCATTTTATATTTAAATATATTTGATAAGGCTATTAACTTTCTCACACACCTCTCATCTGCTTTTAAATATCTCTCTGTTCTGTCATTCTGTCTCTAAGCGTGGGACGATAAAGAGAGGTGTGTGTTTGGAGAAGCAAAGCAGCGCAGTCAGGTTGATACCCTTGGGTGAGCCAACACTCCTAAATAAATCTGTCAGCTTCTGAAATAACATGGAAAGCAGTGTCCTGGAGGCATCTCACTCCAGAGATGCGCACCTTCCTCTAACCACCACATTAACACTCATTTAGGCTTCAGTGTGTCATCGCTTCCGCATGGTAACATCTAACAAACACGGCCAACCTTTAAAAGTGTAGGTTTCTTGTCAGTTTATCGACTTAAAACTTATTCCATAACTACTGTAAATGAACACTGACATGTTTTTTTTTAAATCTTAAACAGATGATACCATAATATACTTATGTATGAAAGGATCATCCAGGAAAGGCCTTGTTCTTTAAACATTTAGTTGGGTCAAGGCTGACTTCTTTGACATAAATATATTAATCAGCTTAGAATAACATTCATCAGTGATTGGCTGTTAGGAATGTTATGTGTTTTTGCCCTCTGCGGTGAATAAAATCATCAAAACATTCAGGGAATCTGGAGCAATCTGTGTGTAAAGGGCAAGACTGACAACACTACCTGAATGCCTATGACCTTCAATCTCTCAGATGCCACTGCACTAGAAAAAAACAGCATAAATTCTTGAATGAATATCACCAAAAGAGCTGGGGGATATGTCGGAATGCTGTTTATAGACTTCAGTTCAGCATTCAACACCACCATTCCACTGCATCAGACTGACAAGCTGAGCCTGCTGGGCCTGAACACATCCCTCTGTAAGTAGATTGTGGACTACCAGCCATTGGAGACCTCAGACAAGCCTGATCCGAAGCAGCACCTCCAGCACCACAGCCCCACAGGGATTTGTTGTCAGTACCTTGTTTCTCACACTGCTGACTCAAAAATGTACAGCTCGAATCGCATCATTAAGTTTGCTGACGGACACGTCTGTGGTTGGTCTCATCGGTAGGACTGTGTTGCAGTACAGACGGGAGTACAGTCAGAGTACAGAGAGGTTATGGAGTGACTAACGGTGTATAGCCAACAACATTCCTCTGAATTAAGGCTTCTGGTCACTCTCTACACAACGTCACTAGCCTGGTTTGGGAATTGTACTTTCTCTGACTGCAAGACCCCACAACACACAGTGAAGATGGCTGAGAACACTGGGGTCTCTATTCCCTCCATCACAGACATCATGATGTTCCTCAAAGGCGCCAGCATTGTGGATGACCCCACACACCCCTCACACAAATGTTACTCTCTTCTGACATCTGAAAGAATGTGTCATTCAGGCCCCCAAAGCCAGATTGTGCACCAGTGTCTTCCGTGGAGCCTAAATGTTAGAGTCAGACCTAAGAACTGAAGAAACACCGAAACCAACACCTTCTAAACGCCTGTATGTTTGTGCTTTGTTCTTGTTTTTTCTTTGTTCTCTCCAAAGTAGTTACTTTACAGGAGTAAAAAAAATGGTCAAAAATGAGATAAATGTTTTTCTTCAGACAACGATGATATGTTCAACTGCATACGCATATAATAGTCTCTGTAGATATGCTTGTAATGAACCGTGGAGCTGTAGAGCAGCTACATATGAACATAGGCACAGCATGCTCAATGCTTATTGCCAGCCACAGTGGTACAATGCCCCAGAGCACTGGGTCTGTAACAGTGTGGTGTGCACATGAACCCAGCTGCTAACCTTTACCTACTTCATCAGCTCTAAAACACCGAAGGAATACTTCTATAAATGTCTCTTCCACTTCTGTATTAACTGGTAATTACTTTCAAACAGATGCTGAGAATGTGCAAATGGATTTAAAAAATCTTGTTTTAGATCTTGTTTTACTATCACTTTAAATGTTTTTTTCTAGTTACTTTAATCACTCTTTGTGGATGTGTGCTGGCAGCACTTGAATCAGTGTTTGTAAACAAGGCCTTTATTGTCTATTTACCAAGTGATTGTCTAATCTCTCTGTTTCCTAGTGCCTTCTTTAAAAGGATTAAATAGAGGCATTAACAAATAAAAAGTTACCCATCTTCGCTCTCCACTCTTCATATATCAGAGCTTTTAAAGTTCACACTCGTGGATCAGACCCATGATTTTAGCATACATGTGTGTGTGTGTGTGTGTGTGTGTGTGTGTGAGAGAGAGAGAGAGAGAGAGAGAAATTATAACCTCTAGTAATAGCCTATTACAGTTATGAGTAGCTATTTCATAATAAATGATGAAGAATATAGAATATTTTGTTTATTGATTGTTTTATTTTTTTATTATTAATAAAAAGAGGTTAATGATTTACTAGAGATTAATATTCATCTACAGAATTAGCTGTCACTTTGTAGGGATTAGAGATGTTTGCTGTAATATGGACAGTTAAGTTGTGTTATTGGTCTAGGCTTTTACACAGAGAGTGGGGTGAGGAGGGGTGATCTGTTTTAAAACACATCCATGTCTAGTTCTTTTTTACTCTAAATAAACTCTGTACTCTGTCTTACCAAAGTTAACCTGATTTCAAAGCAGTTGTTTGTGGGGAAAGATAAACACAGCCCACAGCACACAGCACACAGCACATACTGTAATATTGTCATAAAGTTAAATCAGTGCACACGGAGATTAGCGCTCACAGAAAGATAAGCCTTTAGGTATTGATCCTGATTGGTGTGAGTAATTTATAACATTTATTACCGGAGGGCAGAGGGGTAGTCCAGACAAGTGGGAGACTTCAAAGCAATGCTTTAACACAGAACATATATATAATATATATATATAATTATCTTGTACCATGGCACCTGTCATGAGATGGAATGTTAGGCAACATGTAAATAACAGGTTCTGTGAAGTTCTGTGATGGGACTGAAGCAGAGAAAAAGGACAGACCTAAGGATCTGACAAACTTCGACAAGGGCAAAATTGTGTTGTTTTTTTGTTCATGCAACCTGTGATGCACTGGGCATTCTAAAATAATCAATCAAAGCGAGCGTTAAACTATTTAGCAATTAATGCTGCATTAACTCTTCTGTGGGATTGGGTTAGACAGACTAGCCTTCATTCTGCTTGTGCACCATTAAGCCTTTGGTGATATGAGGCTTGGTTTCTGACAGTAATGTTATAATGCATAAGCTACTGTATTTTTAAAAGACTAAAATAAATATGCAGAAAATGTGCCATATCTGTATCTGTATGTATTCCCTGTTAACTGATATTCACTTCAATAAATTATTATTATTTTTCAATATAGAGCTGTCCAATTGACAAAACATGTCCTTTGACCAGAGGTGTCCACTCTCCAGGCTTCTGCACACAACTGTACATTACAGTAGAGTTGTGTAATCTGATGTCATAGAAAGGTCACTGAATGGATGTTTGTGTGAGTCTGATCTTAGTCTTTGTCCCTCAACTGTGTCCTATGATATACAATCACACTGGACTAATAATTACTTAACGCCTAATAATTAATAACTTATTAATCTAATAGTGTATGTATTTACCTTGTTCTTAGTGCTAAAGGTCTTACCCTATCAAAACTAATGATAAGATTAACAGTGAAGTTATTAGCTGCCTGAAGATATGAACATGATTTATTTTTGTCCCTAGGTCACATCTGCAGTTCCTCTCAGGTTAGACACATTACAGGATTAAAAGTAGGCCTTTTAGTGGAAAATCTCCATTCAGAAAGCAATAAAAGAAGCCCTGGTCTAAGTTTAGTCCCTGATCAAAAGCATTTACATTATCCAGAGTTTCTCCTGAAAAGAGCAGTATTTGAGTTCTTCTGAGGCGGCTTTACGTTAAATATCTGAACATTGCTCTAAGGATTTCAGTACATTGTTTCAGAGCTTTAGCCATATCTGGGAGTTTAAGCTTAAGCTGTGTAATCTTGGTGTGTTTGTGTGGATTTTAGAGAAAATGTGGACATTTTGAATGCATTAGCACATTAATTTCTGGAGCTCCTCCCAACACACAAACTGTGAACTATAACAACCCAGTCAGCTTTTGTAATTTGTGAAATCTGAAAGCATGGGATGAAATGAGTCAATCTGTTTTTGTGCTTTGTATTCAGCAGAGTGCAAACACTTCAGAACTGTCCTGCCTCCTCATCTCAGTCTCTCCAATCACAGCGCTGGACCTGCTTTTATGTGAGAGCTCAAATATGAGGCTGAATGGTGCAAAACAAACACAATGAGTGTGGAGAAATACTGATTAAATATGGTGAAAATGAGGGTGGAGAGGAAAAACAAGAAGAAAAAGCTCCTAGTGCCTCACTCCTGGGTGTCCATCTTTTGGATTAAATGGTGGCTCATCCTCATTTAAAGAATTAAGCGCTGAAACGACTAATTTTGGACAAGGCCATTTAGACAGAGGGAGAAAAGTCTTGTGTCGTTTGATCCTTTTGATATTTTGACCAAAGCATTTCATAGACATTTCATTAAGACCCTGGAGAAATGTGTAAACTTGTGAACAGAGGTATAATATGTGCCATTTAACATCCAGTCCTGCTTGTGTAAAATCTGTGGATTTGGGAGCAGCTGCACATGAGCGTAACCTCACAACATGCAGTGTTAAGGGCCAGATAGAGGGGTAAAGCATCCCAGACAATGGCTTATGGAGTAGTGGAACTGTGTTCTCTGAAGTCATGGAAGTCCATCCAACATGGGATGAGTTTGAATGGATTTTGTGTCATCTATCATCTAGACCTAATCTCACTAATGTTCTTGTGGCTGAATGCCATCAAAACCTTACAGAAATGTTAGTGTTTAGCAGGTGTACACACAATTTTGGTCATACAGTCTAGAGTAAATTGACTTCTGGGCTTGTGTTCAAGATGAGTGTGTGTGAGGGATCAAAAGGCTTTGTATGTGTGTAAATGTATTATCATGGGTGCCACACACACACACAGTGGAGGATTAGTGTGTAGTTCAAAAGTAATCCACTGTTTTTCTTTTGTTCTCACACTCTGCTATTTGACACATTGACTTTCTAATGGAACTAGACTTTATTCAAAGCCATTAGAACCATCTCTATTTGACCGTCTAATCTGGATAAACACTTCTTGCTCTCCAAACGGAAGACTAGGATCTGACTCACAGCTAGTTTACTAACACTATGGCAGTCCTTGGGCTAGACCTTGAATGCTCCATTGCATTTTAGTGGGCTGTTATTAAAATTAGAAATTCATTCATTCATTATCTGTAAGCGCTTATCCAGTTCAGGGTCACGGTGGGTCCAGAGCCTACCTGGAATCATTGGGCGCAAGGCGGGAATACACCCTGGAGGGGGCGCCAGTCCTTCACAGGGCAACACAGACACACACACATTCACTCACACACTCACACCTACTGTCACTTTTGAGTTGCCAATCCACCTACCAACGTGTGTTTTTGGACTGTGGGAGGAAACCGGAGCAGCCAGAGGAAACCCACACGGACACAGGGAGAACACACCAACTCCTCACAGACAGTCACCCGGTGCGGGAATTGAACCCACATTGAACCCCCTGGAGCTGCGTGACTGCGACACTACCTGCTGCGCCACCGTGCCGCCCTATAAATGAAATGGCAAACCTATTTATTTTTGTTTGCCAAAATTAAGCCTAGGTTTAGTGTTGAATGAAAACAGTTGAACAAAAAAATGTTTTTTAATATTTGTTCAACTAATGTGATGTTAATTTAAAAATAGGGGCCTTCCTTTTCTTCCTTATGTCATTAACAGTTAGTATATTAGTATATGTTTCATATAACTGCATAGTGTAAATTGTAAATGCAACTGGGCATTTATGAATGAACAGGTATAGTGTGTGTGTGAATGTGTGAGGTGGGGGGTGGGGGTGGTGTGCAGGTGCTTATGTGTTTGCTTGTACATAATTTTTGTATCAGTGGAGAAGCACTTCATAATTACTGTTCCATAATGAGCCTGGGCTTAAAGCTGCTTTCAGGATGAACTGGGATTGGCAGGTAAGTCCTCATTAACACTGCTTTCAAATAACATCAACATAACACGCCCACTTAAACATGTAATGAGTGCATTTACCCTGCTCTGTTAATCCTCTCACAGCTACGCCAGTTTCGGTAGAGTTCATTAACCCCTTAAACTCTACAGATCACCACAGTGTTCAGTCTTCAGTCCCTCACACTCATAAATAGAACCTTCAAATCAAATCATATCAATTCCAAAGTAGTAGCAGAATCTTAAATATAAATATGTCTTGGTAATGAATACAACCTGTGGTTCCTTAGAGAACCTTGCTTTAATTTCCCTCAGCCATAAAATTACATTTTCATAATGTTCATGGAATATATTTCAGTGCAGATGTGTATTGTTTACAAAATACTTAGAAAAGTGCATTGTGATTCAGCTGTGTTTTATTTTGGTGGTTGTTCACATGTTTAATGTCATGAAAACTTCAGTATTTTGTATGATATTTTGGAGAGGTGTTAATTGTTTTCACAGTAGAGGGAGACTGACCTTCCCCTTTCCCCCTAAGTGCTCTCTAGCAGCTTAATAAAAATCAAAACATTTTTTTCACAAACGGCCAAAAGATGATTGAACAGAACTGCAGGAGAAACTGTATTATTTTATTATTCATTCATTCCTTATCTGTAGCCGCTTATCTCGTTCAGGGTCGTGGGATGTCTGGATTCATTGAGCGCAAAGTGGAGACACACCCTGGGTGGGGCCCCAGTCGATCTTATTTAATTTTACATATTACAGATATCCCTGACGCTTAATCTCCGTATAATGAATCAATACCTCACACAGTCACTTGTCACAGACAATAATTTAGTAACACTTCCCTGTATTTACAAAATAACATTAAATTGGTTCATTCAGAATGCTTCAACAAATAACTGCTTTCTGGATTCTATCAGAATTATTTTGAGCTCATAAAAGTAAATAATGTGTGAAATCTAGAGTGTGTGAAACATGACAACAATTTTTTCCTCTAAAAAGCATCCATTGAAAAATTAATTTGGAAATCAATGGCAGTTCTTCCAGAGTTTTTCTTTAATTATTTGACACTTCTATTTCATAATAAATCTTAAGATTAAAATTAAATCAATATGTTTGAATTATGCATTCATGTGAACTGGGATTGTCCTTTTGTCCCATTCATTATGGAAAATGAGCAGATTCAGTCTTGCAGCTGTTAATAGATCAAAATCAATCAGCACTGCTCATAAATGATGCATACAACAACAAATAAATCCATTCTTTAAGAGGTATGTGTAATTCCTGATGGCCTGGAGGGGCAAACAGTTAGTCAAGATGAGGAAGAAGATGTAGTGAATCTCTCTTTCTCTCTCCTCACACACACACACACACACACACACACACACATTTTACCCAGAGGTGGGGTTGTTATATTAGCCAGAGACATCAAGTCTGTACTTTCAAATGTAACTGTAATAGTAACGGTTTATTTTGAGGCACGCTAGGCTACTGTCAGGAACGAGAGCAGAGTAATCCATTAAATATAGCACTAAAGATGGTGTGTTGGCACACACACACACAAAACACAAACTTTACATGTGAATAATAAATGGCTAATAGGTAAATGATGTGTTAGATATGTACAAAACTCAGAGAATATTATTCATTTACTTTTTATTTACACATTGTTCATGACTTCATCAAAAAACTATTTTTATACAATTCTGAGGATGTTTCCTCACCATTTGTTAGTCGGTCTAATGTGTTTATGAACCCCTGTATCAGCTCAAGGCAAAGAAATGTATTCTGGAAATTTTTAGACAACAGAGAGAACTCCAAATATTGAAAAGCATGAATCGAGATGAGGATATTGTTCTATTCCTGCTCCAAAGGTTGGTGATATTTACTTATTTTTGCTATTTGGGATCATTTAAAGTGGAAATATCTCCATATCTGAAAGAAGGCTAACTGCATGAAAGTAAACACTGCTGCTAAAAAATCTGTTACAAAACTCAAATGAGTTTCAATTAAATCTTACAGTTTAACTTCAGTCACCTACAAACAGCAATCATTTGTACCTTAAAAGTTCCACATTAAAAAGACGTGGTGCTCCTAACATAAACAAACCACAGAGAACAGCGTATCCCCACAATCGTAGACATTCCCTTGTAGCTTTTTCACAGATTTCCGCAGTTTCAGATGTTGGTTGCCCTTTACATTTCTTATAATCCAAGTATTAACAAATGCATTTAAGGTGGTCTCTGATGTTTTTCAAGCAGAAAAATGAAAGAGAAAGAAACCAGAAAGACTACATTAAAAACTCAATGATGTGCGTGAGTTAGAAAAAGAGAGAAAGACAGTAACCCTCACAGAGAGGTGTGTACAGTGTTTTTTTATCTTGTTGCGTGTGTGACACTCTTAATTGGAATGCATGCCTGGAGCGTTGGGCAGCCCTCTACATTAACTTTTGTAAACAAACTTATAGCAGGAGAGCTACTAGACCACACACAAACACACCAAAACAGTCCCTATGATTCTGCAGTTTATCTGTCCATGTACCGTTTGATTTAACTGTTCTTTATATAGATTATAAGTATTTTAACAGAATAAAAAATGTCAAAATGTTATTAATAAAACAAATGCAAGACTAAAACTGAAAGTAACTACGCTTAAAGCAACAATCAACAAACGTCTAGAAATGATTTATGTTCCTGTTATGAAACAGCCATTACACTGACAAGAGGCCTGGATGTTTTTGTACTGTACGTGGGCATTCTGTGGAGCATAAACCTATTAATTCAGGGACATTTACACATTTTGATTCTTTATTTTGTGTGTATTTATAGAAATAATGTAAACGAAATATGATTTTACAATTTCACACAATGTAAATTGATGTGCACATAAAATCTAATTTTGGCTTAAAATTAATTACTTCAGTAAGAATGCTCGGAGCAAATTTAATCCTGTTAAAGGAGCTATCTGTAATACTGACACCAAGAGTTTAAAATGGGAACAACCTGCCGTCTGCTTTCTCCCCCTCCTCCCCAGACACAAAGCTCGACCAAGTTGCCAGGTTGAAGAAAACTGAATACACGAACAAACGCAAGATGAGTTTAAGGTCTTTGGACTTTAATGGCAAAAAAGAATAGTACAGTAACTATATTACAGATCGCTCCTTTAAATCACTCTGTGACATTCCAAGCCTGTGTAGCTAGTCTAGATACTGAGACATAATCATAGACATAGTCAAAGGAACATTAATGGGAATAATGAGAGATATTAAAGACGACTTTGATCCAAATGGCCAAGAATAAGGAGATTGTTTCACTAACACAACCACCCCAAGCATACAACCTTTAAAAGTGGCTTGAATCCTATTTAAACTTTATAAAGTATTTTGAAATTGTATGCCCAACAATGGGAGCCTCATTTCCTTTGTGAATTAACAGGTGTGTGTGTGTGTGTGTGTGTGTGTGTGTGTGTGTGTGTGTGTGTGTTTTGTCTCCGTGGTGGCAAGAACCCTCTGCGACTCTTTGTTTACATATGATAAAATTCCAGGTGTTAAACCATCTTTCAAACAAACACACGCAACATAGAACTGCAGTCTGTTTGCACCTGAATGTTTCATGCTTTTTTTGATAAATGACTCCTGACTGAACCATTCCCTAACACTCCACCCATAATGCTGCGATCAGGAGGTGAATATTAGTCAATGCAAATTCACTCTGTTTCATTTCCTGCAGGAGAGTGTGCAGAGGGTGAGCTCATTAAAGCAGTGCAGGAGATTGATTCCCAATTTACAGTACACACACTCACACACACCACTCACACACACACACCTACAGACACACACACAAACTCACACACACACATACCTGATTTGTCTGTGTCCAAAGGCTACACAACAGTGCTTAAATATTGTATTTTTTCCTTAATTTATTTTCTATTCTAATTTATATATAATTATATTTTGTTTTATTTTC
Source organism: Hoplias malabaricus (assembly GCF_029633855.1). Lineage (NCBI taxonomy): Eukaryota > Metazoa > Chordata > Actinopteri > Characiformes > Erythrinidae > Hoplias > Hoplias malabaricus. Next base: position 14,310,999 of record NC_089806.1, read on the forward strand.
TGTTTTATTATTAATTTTCATTTAATTGTTTTACTGCCAAACTCACTTTATCTTTTACTCTTTTTTTACACTAGATTTTGCTTATTCTTTATTTGGGTCATTGTAACAAATGTTTCTATCCCAAAAGTACTTTAAAATATTACTTGGAGGAAAAGAGAAATAGAAATAAATATTTAATTGACTGACTTTGATCATAAAACCTGTGTGTACACAACTGAATGTCTGTAAGTGCAGTTGGTACATATCAGAATTCACTAATACACTGTCTGCAATCTTTCACACATATAGTGCACGGGTGTAAGGTGTATGTGTCGTGTTCTGAGTTGATCACTGTGGTAGATTCATGTCTGTACAGATTGTGATATCTGTGCATTGGATTCTGTTTTACAGGCTTATTTGCATCCTCCCACTGTTTTTACCCCCCTCAGGTCACCACACACACACACACGCACACACACACATACACACACCACACACACACACACACGCAGAGGATGGAAATGACGTCCCTCTTTACAGTCTTTGAAATATCAAAGAGACCTGTGGTGCAGGTCATGGGAACTCAACAGCACATGGAAGTACTAATGACTTATTGTTCTCAAGCATATTTGTGAGTGTGTGTGTGTGTGTGTGTGTGCAGGTTATGGTTAGGGTAATGCTTAGTTTTAAGCTAGTGGTATTTAGCAGCAATGATAATAGTAATTTCCCCAAAATACATATAAAAGAAAACTCTGTATGTGAGCATGTGTGCGTGTGTGTGTGTGTGTGTGTGTGTGTGTGTGTGTGTGTGTGTGTGTAAAAACATGCATAGATGTGTTTTTATAGATATAATATTTGAAGCAAGGTCGAAAAAGGTTTTCAATTGTAAAAAAAAACAAAACTAATCACTTTTAGAATCAAGGAATATTTTATCTGTCATTTTTTTTAAACAAAATGTATTCTAATTTTATCATTTATATTAAATTATAATCAAATTAGTGTTACATGTGTGGTACCCATGGTGTTATTTATGAATACAAGAATGACAGAACTTATGGGATGAGAGGCAAACACAATGTTTTTCCACACCAATTTAACCATAATTCAAGACCTCAAGCAACAGCAAATCATCGATATCTAATTTTAACAAAATCACTCCCTAGCAAAACCTCCATGGACACTGTAAACCTAACAACAACACCAGAAATACCTATGCAAAGTTATTATAGTAACAAAACTATCAGTACCACTCAGCAAGACCCTCAGAACTAGCTGGAATATTAGAACAACCACCATAGCAACACTTTAGCAACCTCCTGGAATACTATATCAACAACAATAGCAAACACTGTAAAAATAATACAGAAACTGGTTAGTACCATCATAGCAAGCATTTAGGATACTGTATCAACATAAAATATCATAACAACAATAGCAACCATTTGGATATTGTTGCAACTGAGTAGCTAGTGACCACCATGGATACCAAAGCAACCTCACTAGCAATCACATGGAATACCATAACAACAATTTAGCAACATCTTAGCAATGGCATGTGATACTACAAACACAAAACCCTTACAAAACTGGATATAAAACCTATAAATCTATATTTAGCTAGAAGCTGGATCCTGGAAAATTTCTGTTTGGAATTTGATGGCATTCAGTCACATTGATATCAAATACTGATGCTAGATAATAAAAGCCACCCTATCTCTTTGCAAATGTGGTGAATGTTATGCCATTACCCCAGAGAACACAGTTCCACTGCTCGACACTTCAGTGTTAGGGGGCTTTATACACCTCCTCCCGGTACTTGGCTTTGAGAATTGTGAGCTTAAGCTCATAATCAGCTGAGAGCATCCCATTTCACTTCACGCTTTTATATGGAGATTATATAAGCGCTGCATGCACAATGAGTCCATCTTAAAGTAGCAGAGTTGACTAATTAAAAGTGCTGTCTTCAAATGTTTAAATGTGTTGTGTATAATGTGTTGTATATTTAAACTGACCTTATTAAAGAAAGCTGTATGACATCACACTACTGTATAAAGGGTGACAACACGTTAACACATTACTGTTTTTCTTACTTGCAGGACAGGATGCCTTTCATCTATTCGCTGTAAATGGATCAAAGCTTACTAAAACTGACCCTGATAGGTATCACCCTTCTCTCGCCCTTTACTTTCTTTCTTTCTTTCTCCTCCACTTCCTCTCTTCTATTTCTTGTAAATAAAGTTCATACGCATGTACATAAGTATAACACACTGAATAAAACCAATGTTAAATATGGTGTGTATGGACAGTTAATATATATTCTACAGATTAAACATCCAGCAGCATGAGTGATATCATGCATCAATCATGTACAGTTTATTTTTGTGGTTTTTTTTTTGACAGCTCCTTTTATTGAAAAAATACTGTATTAAATTCCCTGATAACAGTTTGCTGTATGTTGTGATTTAATGTCACTATAACTGTAACTAGTTAGTCATAAATACATCAAAACAATATGAGGCCATAAAAAAGGTAAACTGTAAAGGTAAAAGTATATAATGATATAAAATGAAATTACAGATTAGTTACTGATTATTGCAGATAGTGTTAGCAACATGAAAAAAAAGTATTAGAGTATTGAGTAAGTATTAGATAAATCCCAACAAAATTCACAAAGAAAAACAAAAAATTCCCCCTATGTTTATTACTAAACACGTTGGTATGCTGTGGAAACACAAACACACACTGAGAGAGAGAGAGAGAGAGAGAGAGAGAGAGAGAGAGAGATTCCCTGCTTCTACAGTTCCCCCTATTGGTAAAGTTGGTCAAATGCAAGAATCACAACTTCTGGCAAAGTGTAAGCAGGTGTGTGTGTGTGTGTGTGTGTGTCCATATACACCAAACAATCACTGGATTAGGAACAACTACCTTTAATCTACCCTCTACAACCCATACTACCAGGTAGGTTTTCCTAATCCAGTGATTCAGTCATGGAAATCATCGCGCACTGATCAGACTGATTATACAGGAAATTTTCCTTATTCAAAAAGCATTTCCCTATATTTTAACTCATTACATTTTAAGGTGTGAATAAAATGAATAAATGTTTATGTAATGTCCCTTGAAACTATAGAAGTTTTCAGTGTGTGTGTGTGTGTGTGTGTGTGTGTGTGTTTTACGTGGCGCCTTCCCCCCTGGCTGTGGGCCCATGGGAACACACTGAAACAGAGCCACTCAAACTGAACAATAGAAAGACAGCACACACACTGAGGACTGAGCACACATCATCTGAACCTGTGTCTATAAGAGTCATACACTCATATACATATAGACCTCAAAACATTTTTTGTTTGAAAGATCACATTTGGTTTTAAACTTTACACACACTTTACACTTACTAATCTCTTTAGCTCTAGACAACCAGAAGCTTCACTGTAACATTCCATTGTTTTTTTCCCATTGGAACATTTCATTTGGTTTACTCAGTATAAGACTTTGTAGTTTGTCAACAATAGATTTTTTTTATTTTAAAAATCAAAAGTAGCTTTGTTACAGGTTCTGTGGTTCTTCTGCAGATTGATGTTAAAACATCACTAACCTCTAATTTCAGCTACAGGCCGAACAGGGGGTTAGAGACACCGTGGCCTAATTGCTGAATGAAAAATATGAAAAAACCATAAGCACACCCCATTCTCTTTTACACACTCACACAAGCATCCACTAATGAGGGTTTTGTAGTTTGTTTTGATAAAATGTATAAACTAGAGTGAAGGTTTGTATTTAAGTTACTGCACCCCCCCCCCCCCCCCCTTGCCCCGTGTTCACTCCACAGCCTTCTCTCTGTCACACGGCACACAACACACTGCAGCCGCTAGAACCACATCGTTCCTGATCTCTGAGATTAAAGCAACATAATTAAAAGATTTGGGGCTCCCCCGGGACTCTGCCAGGCATTATCTTTTTATCAGGGAAAGTCTCCTCGCCTCAGATAACACTGCGCAACAATCCTCTGTATGGGTGGCCACACAGACACACACTTTCCCAGAACTGATGTCAGACACACTCACAGCTATACTCTAAATGTGCTGGTGTATGCATAGTTTGCATAAGGTTCCCATCTTATAAATAAAAGCAGACAGCTTCATTTTACTGTAAAATTGTCACCTTTGCTGGCTATTGCTATAGTATAGAAATATAATATGTCACTTTTTATAAGAAAGAAAGTGAAGAGTAATGGAGCAGAGACAGTGGAATTATTATCATTCAGTTTTCATGCGAAACAGATATTTAAATAAAGGCAGAAAATGTAAAAATGCAGTTACAAGATGTGGATGTGATCTGCTGCAGTAGGTTTTTCTTTCTTTTCAATATATTTAAAGAAATGCTAATTTCACAGAACTCTTTCTAAAAACGAGTTAATTAATCATTATGAACTATAAGAATGTGAAATATAATCATGCTAGTTAACAAACATGGTATTTGTACCATGGTAAGCAAAGATGCATTATGAATAGTAAACCCATGCTGTAATGTACAGCAGTTGAAATACCAGTCACACATTAGTCTCTCCACTACCTTACTATCTCTAGTAGAGCTATGCTGAAGCAATAATAATCCTCGTTTTGTCCAAAATATTAAACAAACATCAAAAAATGGTGATGAAGGATTTAACCACTTTAACCAATGATTAAACAATTATAAACTGTTTGAAGAAAAATCGTTCAAAGAAAGAAATCTTCAACATGTAAGAAATAATCAACATCAATAGACTCAAACCAGTGGTCATCGAAAGGCAAACATGGAACAGCGGACCAGTCCCGATTATCTACTGCTTTATGTAATTAATAAAATATTTATATAATGTGTATTTATTAAAAATAATCAGAGTGCCCTTTGCGTGCCCGTCTCTTGTGCTCCTGTCCTGCTGGAAGTCTTATATAATCACAGGATGTTTATTCTGTGTGAGAGAGATAGATTTGAGTGAATCGAGCTGCACAATGAGATGTTTTAGTTTTCTATCACTAACATCATTTCCTGAGAAAAGACTTGCCAGCTGGCCTCTTATTGCCTACTTTTCATTTTAGATTCTTATTTTCCCCCTATTTTTTATGACCTGAAATGTAAAATATTTATTGTTTTGTGGTTTAGCATGTCAAAAGAAAACATATATGCTAAGAGATTAAAATGATAGGGAGAACAGATTTGCCAAAATTTATATTAGATCAGCCTCATAGCCTAAATACAAACAGTTTTTATTGCTTAGTCAGAAACTACGAGCCAAAATTATTCTGGGTTTTTAGGAAAACTGGTACAGGTTGTATGTGCGCAAAATGTATGAGCTCCTTTCTGACATTTTCAGTTTAAGCTATTTCTAAACATAAAAACATGCTATGTTTTCTGTATTTTCTTTCTCTAACTAATCTTGTATATCTGAACATTTGTCAGTTATAAGTGCAAAAATAAATAAATAAATAAATTAAAAGTGCTTTCCAAATACACAGTTAATGCGCACCCAACACACACACACTCACGCACATCTAATTTTTAACATTTCAACTAAATAAAACCAGTTCATCATCATTCACATATAATCCACACATACAATACACTGCAGACTAAGTCAACTGCTTTTTCAGGTTGTGATGCTTAATTTTTTTTAGAAATATTAACATTAAACTAACTTAGAAAAGTGTGATTGCACAAAAGTTAGCACTATATGTATCACACTGACTTTCCATTTACTAAACATTAAAAGACATTATACCTAATTTCTTCTTCATTACCTATGAACCTTAACTTTCATGTCAAAAATTTTGTTGTAACAATATATTTCCTGCCCCAAATTTTAACAGAAACTATAATTAATAATTTTAAAAATAATATTTTTCTATTCCTGTATAAATATGTTTAACATCTCATTGTTGAAACATAATTTTTTCATCTATTGGACAGCAATGACATATTTTTCCTGAGGTGGGTTGTCTGTGTCAAATCTTTATTAAAGTATTGTATCTGTGTAAATTGCCGCCTCAGTCGTGAAATCACAGGACAGAATTTATCCTTATTTTTTTTATATTGCCCCTGCAATGTTGTTACCTTTATATATTAAACTGTTACATAGTGTTTCATAAAGCTGGGGTTTAAAATTACTCTTCAAGCGTGTTTTGCACCTTCCTGAGTTATTGAACTAATAAACAGGAACATACAGAGTTTAGTCTCAAATGTCTCTTCACCTCCTACATAACACAATACAAAAATCATAGAAAAACAATTTCTGGACACAGTCTTATATTTTACAAAAGAGACAACTGATGAACATGTGCACAAGGCCTTACTTGATACAGAGTGCACTGCTTGGTGAAGGAGACAAAATAATTCATATAATGTAGAGCAGTGAATCTGCACTGTGTAGAAAGCAGTGAATAACTCACATAGTACACACTATAGAGAGCAGTGAATAACTCACCTAGTACACACTGTAGAAAGCAGTGAATAACTCACATAGAACACACTGTAGGGTGCAGTTAATAACTCACATAGTACACACTGTAGGGAGCAGTGAATAACTCACATAGTACACACTGTAGGGAGCAGTGAATAACTCGCATAGTACATATTGTAGTAGGCAGTGAATAACTCACATAGTACACACTGTAGGGAGCAGTGAATAACTCACATAGTACACACTGTAGAGAGCAGTGAATAACTCACCTAGTACACACTGTAGAGAGCAGTGAATAACTCACATAGTACACTCTGTAGGGAGCAGTGAATAACTCACATATTATACACTGTAGGGTGCAGTGAATAACTCACATAGTACACACTGTAGGGAGCAGTGAATAACTCACATAGTATACACTGTAGGGAGCAGTGAATAACTCATATAGTACACACTGTAGAGAGCAGTGAATAACTCACATAGTATACACTGTAGGGAGCAGTGAATAACTCACATAGTATACACTGTAGGGTGCAGTGAATAACTCACATAGTACACTCTGTAGGGAGCAGTGAATAACTCACATAGTATACACTGTAGGGTGCAGTGAATAACTCACATAGTACACGCTGTAGGGAGCAGTGAATAACTCACATAGTATACACTGTAGGGAGCAGTGAATAACTCACATAGTACACACTGTAGGGAGCAGTGAATAACTCACATAGTACACACTGTAGGGTGCAGTGAATAACTCGTCTAGTACACACTGTAGGGAGCAGTGAATAACTCACATAGTACACATTGTAGGGAGCAGTGAATAACTCACATAGTACACACTATAGGGAGCAGTAAATAACTCATATAGTACACATTGTATGAAGCAGTGAATAACTCACATATTACACACAGTAGGGAGCCGTGAATAACTCACATAGTACACACTTTAGGGAGCAGTGAACAACTCACCTAGTACACACTGTAGAGAGCAGTGAATAACTCACATAGTACACACTGTAGGGAGCAGTGAATAACTCACAGGGTATACACTGTAGGGTGCAGTGAATAACTCACATATTACACACTGTAGGGAGCAGTGAATAACTCACATAGTACACACTGTAGGGTTCAGTGAATAACTCACATAGTACACACTGTAGGGAGCAGTGAATAACTCACATAGTACACACTGTAGGGAGCAGTGAATAACTCACATAGTATACACAGTAGGGAGCAGTGAATAACTCACATATTACACACTGTAGGGTGCAGTGAATAACTCACATAGTACACAATGTAGGGAGCAGTGAATAACTCACATAGTATACACTGTAGGGAGCAGTGAATAACTCACATAGTACACACTGTAGGGAGCAGTGAATAACTCACATAGTACACATTGTATGAAGCAGTGAATAACTCACATATTACACACAGTAGGGAGCAGTGAATAACTCACATAGTACACACTGTAGGGTTCAGTGAATAACTCAAATAGTACACACTGTAGGGAGCAGTGAATAACTAACATAGTATACACTGTAGGGAGCAGTGAATAACTCACATATTACACACTGTAGGGAGCAGTGAATAACTCACATAGTATACACTGTAGGGAGCAGTGAATAACTCACATATTACACACTGTAGGGAGCAGTGAATAACTCACATAGTATACACTTTAGGGAGCAGTGAATAACTCACATAGTATACACTGTAGGGAGCAGTGAATAACTCACATAGTACACATTGTAGGAAGCAGTGAATAACTCACATAGTACACACAGTAGGGAGCAATGAATGACTCACATATTACACACTGTAGGGAGCAGTGAATAACTCACATAGTACACACTGTAGGGAGCAGTGAATAACTCACATAGTACACACTGTAGGGAGCAGTGAATAACTCACATAGTACACACTGTAGGGAGCAGTGAACAACTCACATAGTAAACACTGTAGAGAGCAGTGAATAACTCACATAGTACACACTGTAGGGTTCAGTGAATAACTCACATAGTACACGCTGTAGGGAGCAGTGAATAACTCACATAGTACACACTGTAGGGAGCAGTGAATAACTCACATAGTACACACTGTAGGGAGCAGTGAATAACTCACATAGTACACACTGTAGGGAGCAGTGAATAACTCACATAGTATACACTGTAGGGAGCAGTGAATAACTCACATATTACACACTGTAGGGGGCAGTGAATAACTCACATAGTATACACTTTAGGGAGCAGTGAATAACTCACATAGTATACACTGTAGGGAGCAGTGAATAACTCACATAGTACACACAGTAGGGAGCAATGAATAACTCACATATTACACACTGTAGGGAGCAGTGAATAACTCACATAGTACACACTGTAGGGAGCAGTGAATAACTCACATATTTCACACAGTAGGGAGCAGTGAATAACTCACATAGTACACACTGTAGGGAGCAGTGAACAACTCACATAGTACACACAGTAGGGAGCAATGAATAACTCACATATTACACACTGTAGGGAGCAGTGAATAACTCACATAGTACACACTGTAGGGAGCAGTGAATAACTCACATATTACACAAAGTAGGGAGCAGTGAATTACTCGTGCACTGTGTGGAGCAGTGAGTCTAATACACACAGTGCACTCTGTTTCAGTGAAAAACTCACATAGTGCATTTGGTGGGAGCAGTAAATAACTCATATAGTGCACTGTGTAGGGAGCAGCACACCATTTGAGCTTCGGCTCGAAATCATTGCCTTTGCCTTAGGGCGGGACCAGAGAGCGAATGACCCGGATGTTCATCCAGCGACCAAAACAAGCAGAAACCGTCTCCCTGTGAAACAGAGGAAACAATACGTGAGTTTGTTATTAAATCTCAGACAGTTAAGTTAAATTGAAAGGAATTTTAATTTTAAAACTATTATGGCATGTACCAGGATCTTGAGATTTCTTTCTGATTTAGCTGCTTCTTTTTGGAATATTCCGTTCCACCTTAAATGGCGTTGACGTTTCATTCTCACTGCTGCGCAGCTTAAGGTGGAAGAAAAATTCCAATAAACAGCAAACAACTTCGTTAACGATACTAGCTAATAGCTTTTTGCCAAGAAAATCAGAAATTATTCGTTGTAATAAACATGCCGTTATTTAAAGTCACATACTGTTGTTCCGACATATTTTCCTGAAGCTCTTTTTCATTCTGAAAGTGTTAGTGAGTTGACACACCCAATCGTTTAAATTGCTGTGAAATTATTTTAATATGAATGAGTTATCAGTGTTTCTTTGGCCAAATTAACTACGATCCTACAAGTTTTTAATCCGTACCTCCTTAACTGAGCTGTTATTATCTAATTATATGACATAAGAAAACCTAGCAGTCTGAATCCTCCTTAAGGGGAGACAGCAGTCTTTGGAACACAGCAGGTTTAAAGCAGAAATGCGCAGTCCTTGCATTTCCTTTTTATTTCTGTAATGATACATCTTCTAGCATATCAAATAATGTGGTCGTGATTTTTAGTACAGGACTGGCCCACCAGCTTTACTGGGTTTAGAGCTGTTTGAAGGTTTCATAAGATATGATATTATGGATACATTTTAGGCCCAGGTTCGAGCCTCTGGTTCACACAGAGCTATATCCACAATGTAACATTAAAGACATCTGTGTGTTCATATTGCTGCATTCTGCACACATCAGTCATGAGTCTGTGATCAGTGGTGTGCTTTATGATAATTGTACAACTCATTCATTCATTATCTGTAACTGCTCCAGTTCAGGGTCGCGGTGGGTCCAGAGCCTACCTGGAATCATTGGGCGCAAGGCACCCTGGAGGGGGCGCCAGTCCTTCACAGGGCAACACTGACACACACACATTCACTCACACCTACGGACACTTTTGAGTCATCAATCCACCTACCAACATGTATTTTAGGATTGTGGGAGGAAACCCACGCAGACACGGGGAGAACACACCAACTCCTCACAGACAGTCACCCGGAGCGGGAATCGAACCCACAACCTCCAGGCCCCTGGAGCTGTGTGACTGCGACACTACCTGCTGCGCCACCGTGCCACCCTAATTGTACAACTGTTCAACAAAATATAACCATCTGTGGCAGTGAACACACTCACACTAGTAATTAGGAGCAGTGAAAACACACACACCTGGGGCAGCGGGTAGCCATCTCTGTGCCTAGGAAGCTTTTTGGGGCTTATGTGCCTTGCTCAAGGGCACTTCAGTCATGGATTTGAACCTATGTTCATAGGTTAATTTTCTTACTTATTTTTTAATTAGTAATTTGACATTTTTACAGCCACTCATTTAAAGCCACTCATAAATATAATGGTTTCACAGCATCACAGATTTAAGCAAAGATTTAATAAAATAAGACAATATATTACAGCCAACACTAACTCATAACTAATGCATTTATTTTAATATATGACAGCATTTTTAAGCATGCTTTTGAGTTTTTTTTCTTTGTTTTTTTGAGAGAATATGTTTTGTCTTTTATGCATAACTCTGTATTGAATAGAGCAGAAGAAAAACAATTTAATTCTGTATGTATATCCTCAGTTATAAGAATTTAAAATTTTAGGTCACTGTAGTTTTAAAAAGTGTAGTTCATGGGTTTCATTGTTTGACAGGAGCACTTTCTGAAGAAAAAAAGCTGCTGCATTTGAGGATATATTTTGAGAATGACATGCCCATTTGGGAGGTGCATCTGATGTGTGCCCTGCTAATCTTTAACTTTTATGTGCCTGAGTTGTTAAAGAGCCATCAGTAGTTGAATATAAGTTGTATGATTTATTTAGAGTGTTTTCTCCCACAGTCCAAAAACACACGTTGGTAGGTGGATTGACGACTCAAAAGTGACCGTAGGTGTGAATGTGTAAGTGTGTGTGTTGCCCTGAGAAGGACTGGTGCCCCCTCCAGGGTGTATTCCCACCTTGCGCCCAATGATTCCAGGTAGGCTCTGGACCCACCATGACCCTGAACTGGATAAGGGTTACAGATAATGGATGGATGGATGTTTGTCACATTAATGCAGTGTAATACAGAGTAATGCAGAAATGTGGCAGAATCAGCATGTGTTAAATAAAGATTTTAACTGCAAACTGTAGGCTGTGATTCCTGTGTGGATAAATGCAAGAAAACCTGCTCAGGTTACTAATGAACATTAGAGAAAAAGAGAACTCAGCTTTGAGTCACAAAGACGGAATTGCATTATAAAAGTCAGCACTGTGACAAACCATACCATTGTAAAAAGCCTAATCACTACTAGCAGAGTAGACTCTTCACTGTTTGAAATATGGTTGGATACTTTGCTTGGCGTTAGTTCATCATTAACTAAAATGTCTAATTTGCTTGTTGGTAATGGGATAGACTGGAAGAGGCTCCTCTTGCTCACTTCTTCTCCCTTGTGACAATACATAAGACCACACACACCCAAACACACCACTGTGATCAGATGGAACCCCACAGTCTCCAATGGCCTGGAGAAAAAATAAATATAAATGAATTCATAGAATGAAACACTGCTGGAGTTGGATCAGTGCATGGTGCTGCACTCTGCTTACACACACACACACACACACACACTTAGACGCCCACAGAGCAGGGGCCGGACAGACATATTTATTTGTTGTAGTCTGTGGTGGTTTCTTCTGTGTTGTTGTATTAGTGCTGGGAGTGTTGGCTGACTTTGTTGTAGGTGCTTCTGCAGAGCTGAATACACTGATAGGCTAGTTCACTTTCAGATCAGGATGTTTTGTTTTGCTTACCTCAGATTAGAAATTGGAAATATGACATAATGCTGAAATAACCATGGAATGTCCTCTGAAAATTCATCTGGATGGCAACTCTCAGTTTGTCTCTCTAAAATCTCAATGTTCTCCACATCAATGGAAACTTCTCACATATGCTGCACCCTCATGCCATGAGAGCTGCATTTGAACATACTGCTGATAACAGTTTTTTAGCATAGGAAACACCGCATATTTTTCATGAAACAAACTAAAACATGGACTCTCCTGACCACTGTCTTTTGGAGTATTAGTGATGAGACTAAGAATGAGGGAACCCGTTAGCACTTTAGTACGAAACTGATACATGGCTTTCTCTTTGTGTGGAAGAATTTCAGGTGGCATTTCTTGATGCGGTGGTGGATTCTGTTACGTGACAACAGTCTTTTGAAGTACTCAGAATCCCTTTTGGCTATATTTCTCACTGTAGCACGTAGTGCTCGGCGATGTGACTGTAAACCAATTTCACAATTAATTGAACATATTACGGAACAATTATTTTATTTGTGGCCCTCATAGGTCATTGACAAGTCTTGTACTGTAAATATGTTAATGTATTAAAGCTGGGATATGTTTTCTAATGTTGCTGGGAGTATTTCAGTCTCTTAGAAAAATGTCATGTGTAAACGATTTGTGAATTGTCTAATGATGTTTGGCATAAACCGAGGAGAATTTACCAATTGTTGCTTTCAAAAACAGAGACTTTAGTGAACGCTCTATATCTTTCATATTCACACGCTAATAGTTTTAAAGCTCCAAAACAGTGTGACATAAATTTCTATAATACATTCACTCTTATTTAGCCCCTAACCCACATTTTTAGTTTGTTGCAGGCATCAATTTGTTGATATTTACAAAATATAGCCAAGTTGTTCAGTGAAAACTTAAAAAATATTTCTTTGTGATTTTTTTCAGTTAAAGATACAGGAGTATAAAATTTAAAAAATAGTTTTGTTTTATTGAATTTTACCGTGTGTCTGAAAATGAGATTTGTAAAAATTGTAACAAGTGATTGGATTGTTTCATAACTTACTTTGTATTTATAACTATAGTAACATTTTGTTTTTTCTTCTTGTTAATTTTTTAATCTTTTTTTTAAACTATTGTCTACTTTAAACAAAATGCTTTTTGTTCTCATTATACTTCATTGTATTTTTAATATCTTTGTAGGGTGTGAACAATGTCGCGAGCCCGGCAACCCCCTCTGGTCACTGGAATTTCACCCAATGAGGGCACACCATGGACTAAAGTTACAATTCGTGGAGAAAATTTGGGCACAGGACCTAATGACCTTATTGGTAATATATTCACTGATCAATACTTAACACAGATGTAAAAAGCCACAGATTGTTTAATTAGATATCTTGAATTTTCCAGTAATATGGAAAATTGCATTGCCAAATTTTATGGACAGTTACTGTGATTTTATATATATATATATGTATACTAAAAGTATAGAATAAATGTTTTTTGTAAATTTGTACATAAACATTTTATATTTCATATTTAAATATTTAAGTATTTTAATTCAGCCGATAAATTAAAACGGACTAATATTTGCAGAAAAAAATGTCATTTTTGTGATATATTTTTGTCCAGTATTTGAATGTATTTTTTTACCTAAGGTATTCAAATTGTCATGATCAATTTTATAAATGATTAGCATAAAGAATGATATGGTTTGGAATTAAATTTAGCTCTGGTGTTTTGTAGAGTATAAATCAGGCAGTTTGAGTAATTGCCCCTTTGTGTTTCTCTCGTGCATCCCTCTCTCAGGTTTGTCTATCTGTGGTCATAACTGTCTGCTGACAGCTGAATGGATGTCTGCAAGTAAGATTGTGTGTCGTGTTGGTCCTGCCAAAGATGACAAGGGCGAGATAGTGGTGACGACTAGGAGTGGAGGAGGAGGCACATCCACTGTCTCATTCAAAGTCCTCAAACATGAGAAGATAGGTTAGAAACACCCTTAATTCATCCATTTACCAGCATGTGTAGAACTGACCATCTGTATAATCACATGTATTATGTTTCACAGTGGCAAGTAATCACTACAAACACATTGAAAACACTGTATTGTCTCTTGTTGCAACAAAATCATTACCCCATGAGTATAATTGGTGTAGATACTAGTCCAGCATTATGGATCAGTGCATTATTTATGGTAAAATTTCTTACAGATGTAGTACTTGTTTTTTGGGTATGTTTGTATGTGAATTTATATGTGTAGGTATTCTGGACCAGTCTGCTGTGTGGGTGGATGAGATGAATTACTATGACATGCGTACAGATCGAAACAAAGGCATCTCCCCATTGTCTCTGCGGCCGGCAAATCCTCTGGGCATTGATATTGACAAGTGGGTAAACCATCCATGCTCACACACTATGCATTTTACAAATTGCTAAATATATGTGACGTCTTTATGCTTGTCATTAAACTGAGATATCCATTTAAAAAGTGCAGGAGGTTTAAAATGACTAAGAATGAAAACACACACTGACCAAATGACGAAAAAAAAAAAAAAAGAAATCAAGTCATCATAAACAAATGCACTGTCTTTATCTCTACACACACACACACACACACACAAACACACACACACACACACACATGCACACATACATATGCAGGACATTTCTGTACACAAGCACATATAAAGCAGTGCTGCTTGTTTACACAAATGGATTGCTCTGTTTACACGGAAGGAGGTCTTGCAGAAAGTAGAAACAGTGTGTGTGAGTGTTTGTGCCTGTCTGTGGTTCTACCTTAATGATGTCACAGGCTGATCATTTCCTCTCCTAGGAAGATGGGAAGTGAAAGGCTTCCTTCCCATGACCTCATTAAGGTCACTGCCTCTAACCATACACTCATATACATGAATAATACACCATATATAATAAAAACATGCATCTCCAAAAACATAACTTTTCAGGAACAGGAAAAGACTATATTTAGATAAAAAATTGAGATACATGTTTTTAATCGGACAGCGACGATAAATTGAAAACATTGCTAGTTTAACATGCATCATTCCAACAAAATGATTACAGAAATATCTGTAATAATGAGGCTTTACATCCTGCAAACTGTGATGCTCTTTGTCTTTTCTAGGGCAATAGTTCCATTGAAAGATCTGGAGAATATGTTTCCAAGCATGAGTGGAGATTTCACCAGTGAGAATTTTTCTGCCACTTGGTACCTTATTGAGAACCATTCTGCAACAAGGTTCGTCAGCACAACCTTAGTATCCATACTGTCTGTGTTAATTATGGATGTGACAACATACAAAAAAAAACTGATAAAATCTTATTGTGTAGAAACTGTGTGTGTTTTTTTAACAAACTAACAAGTGATGGTTCTTCTAGTTTTGAACAGTTGCGTATGGCAGCTGGCAATCTGAAGAAGCAGGCGAGTAAGAAGAATGAAGGCAGTCTGGCTTATGTGAAAGGAGGGCTCAGCACATTCTTTGAGGCCCAGGACGCTTTGGCTGGTATTAGTGGACACACTCATACTCACTTATTGCAATTCCTGACTTTTACATAATGTTGGTTTAATTGATGTTTACCCAGTGATAATTTTTTTTACACATGAGAGCTATTGTTTCCTTTTTTCTTTATAAGATTTTCTCTCTTTATGAAATATAAGTGTTGGAATTAGTTTGGATCTTAGATTTGTGTGTAAAGCTAAAATTAATGAGAGAGGCACACAGCATCAGGCTCTGGAAATTAATTTGGTCAGTGACATCTGGTAGATTGCACAGATATGATACCAGGCAGAGTTAGCAGAGTCAGAAATTGTTGGGTCAAATATGGGAGAGAACAAAATATATTTGTAACAAATCCAACATGAAATAGCACTCACATTGTGTGATGCCATGTTCTTATTTGTGTTTTTAATGATGAAGACTAGTAGGGTATGAGCTGAGGATGTTCAATGACTCAAATGTAATTTTTATTAAAGCTCATTTTAATACTTAGCAGTGTTTAAAGAAGGAATAGACAGCTGTTGTTCGGAGTGTGCATGAATGTGCTTGTGCATTTGTGTGTGTCTTTTGAAAGGGTCAGCACTCGTGGGTCAAACACAGGAAGAACTATTTTAAGCCGAGCGTGTGTGTGTACGATGGTCAAGCAATGAGGCAGTCTCTGGGGCGTGGCAGCAATAATGTTTTGATGAGGTTGTAATAAGGTTGTCATTGTGCAGAGGGGGAAGTGGCAAAGCATATAAAGGAAGCTGCACAGATTCCCAGTGAATATTCCAAAACTAGAAATGGCTGAGTCAAAACAGAGAGCAGGGACACAGGAAACAAACCACACAGTGTTCCGGACCCCGGGGGCCTGGAGGTTAATCCTGACGTCAGCACTCTGTCTGTGTGGGTTTGTGTTGTGTGTGTGTGTGTGTGGAATGCACATAGCAAACCAGATTTCTATTGAAATCATATGTGGAAATGCTTGATGAGAACATATGGAAAATGCTTTTGTGTGCCTGTGATGCCTGCTGCACTGTGCCTCTCTCTTTCTTCTATACAAATGAGGATGGGTACTAAGAATCGTGATCATTATTTTTGTTTCCCTGTTATCTGACATGTCAGTTAATTAATAGCCTGAGGTTATATTAAACAGGTAATGTTAACATTCAGTAGCATTTTCATGACTTTTTGTAAATATACACACATTCAGACAATGCTTGGAGTACGACTCAGAATATTATTACTTGTGTAATGACAGAAACAATGTGTTTAATGTAATGTTGATTATTGACTGTAAACTCCCAGGCTGATGAGAATGCTAATTACACATTACATTAATTTAAGGTAGCGTTGTAGATGTTAAACACAATTATGATTAAACTAAATGTTTGGACATGTTTTCCACATGTGCCGAATGTGTAACTGCATTCTTTAGTGTCTCTGTTCCTGTACAATTTACTGACTGATTACTGCTACGGACATTACTCTTTTCTTTTAGATTAATCTGTTAATTAACTAAATATTAATCCCTGAACTACCTGCCTTGTCTTTTTCTTCTCCTACCCTGCTCCAGCAATTCATCAGAAGCTGGAGTCAGATGGCACAGAGAAAGTCGAAGGCTCAATGACACGCCGTTTGGAAAATGTCCTCAACAGTAAGAAAATAAAATAGTTTATTTAAACACATATTTAAATGGACATATACACTCAAACAAACCAGTTCATCACGGCAGATTTATGAAGTAAAAACCTACAGCCAATAAGGAATAAATTTGGGCCACGCTAAGGAATGTTTTGTATAAAAACACAGGAACCCATTTATGTAGGATTTATGAAATTTGTCTTAGCATTTGTGAATGCATATTATGTTCATTCAAGTGTGCGAGACAAAGAGAAAGAAAAGAGCCATCAGGGTTCTCCTACTGCATGTTAATTTGACTGATGTGATGGTGGGTCAATAAACACGATAATTTCCTGCAGCTCACGTAAATAAACCAATCACACTGACATGCTTTCATCTCTAACCCCCCTCCCCTTCCTCCCAGTGCCTGCCCGTCACTCTCTCAGCCAATCCAGGACTCAGCATGTGGGGAAAATGCAAATAATTGGCTGACCAGTCTGGTCAGTGTTTTTATTGTGGTTAGAGGGCTTGTTCTGATTAAAAGAATCTGATCTAGTGCATGTAGCATATCCTTGGCCACCCAGGCAGAGCAGACTGAAAGAGACAGACAGAATGGATTTCATCTGTGAGAGAGCTGGAGACTCTTTAATTCTCTCTTTTTTTTGATGTAATCTCTTTGTCTCTTTGTCTTTCTCTCTTACTCAGGGGCAAGTGACACAGCTGACACTTTGTTTCAGGAGGTTCTGGGTCGAAAGGATAAAGCCGACTCCACACGCAATGCACTTAATGTCCTGCAACGTTTCAAATTCCTCTTTAACCTGCCACTCAACATTGAGCGCAACATACAGAAGGTAGTGTGTAAGCCATATACACTACACACTTTGAAGGGTCACATATCTTCACTCTCTCAACAAAGCCTCACCTCATCAAAAAGTAACACTGCAGGAGAAAAAACAAACACATTCATAATAAGTTTACCTTTTAGATCATTTCTACTGCTCTTTTCATCATAGAATTATTATTATACAAAGTTAATGCATTTAACAAATGATAAAATGCACATAAATGACAGCAAAGATATGCTACTGAAAATATAAACATAATACGAATGAGCGTTGTGTCTGTGTATTCACTTCAACCGGTGCCAGTTTTTTGAATAACTAAAGATGAGAGGATTATTTTAAAAGTAATAATAGAGTAATTACCTTTAATTACAATTCTCTCCCTCTTTCTCTCCCTCACACTCCCTCTCTCTCCCCGTCGTCCTGTCCCCCCTGACAGGGAGATTATGATGTGGTCATAAATGACTATGAGAAAGCCAAGTCCCTGTTTGGGAACACAGAGGTTCCAGTCTTCAAAAAAGGTATATAAACCTAATATCCTTTAATATTCACCTATTAGACAATAGTAACAAACTGCATCATATCAATAATTTCCTTTTTTTTTCATTTAAGAGTGTTTAAATACACATATGGTGTGTTTGAATCCATATTCATCATTTTAGAAGTACTAGTAAATTATAAAACATTGTAGTTAATTATTGAATGCCTAGTAATTCTTTTACAATTTGAAAAGAGAAGAAGGGCTTCACTTGAAATAACGGAGTCTGTGACCTAATGGCATAGATCAGCATAGATGCTGACTCTAACCTGTCATGTAATTTCTGTGTTTTGTGCAGTGTATGCAGAGGTGGAGACTCGTATTTGTGCTCTGAGGAATCTTCTCCTGGATAAATTACTTGAGACACCTTCCACTCTTCACGATCAGAAGCGTTATATCAGGTACTGAACGTGCATAAGCGTGTGTATCTTTCTATGGAGTTACATAATATAGTTTTTAAACAACTCTAAAAAAAAGTGGCAGATAAACTTTAGAGAGGTATGTCTACTTCATAGGTACCTGTCAGACCTGCATGCTCCAGGGGACCCAGCGTGGCAATGTATCGTGGCACAACACAAGTGGATATTGCAGCTTATGCATAACTGTAAGGAGGACTTCATCAAAGAGCAGAGAGGTACACACACACACACACACAAACTAGATGTTTGCTATTTGTGTAGCATTCTAAGCATGCGAAATTCAACATGATGTCACACTACATTTGTTGTATGACCACTCAAAGAACAGGCATTGGGGTCTAATATAAGTGGAAGTTCAGTGGGACTTTTGTAATGAGATTTCCTCCAGTTTGTCACAAACTGAGCCCCACATATTCATCTAAAGTTTTGATTCTATGTGTTAAAAATCAGGAATAGTATTTACAGTGTTCCTCTAGGTTCAGATTTTCCTGTCATTTTTAATGGCCCTGTTCTTGCTCTTTGTCTTAGTCTTCAAGTGTCCAGTGGGATGTTTGAATAATTGAAACTATGTCCCTGATTTGCATCGGCACACTGTACAGTTTACAGATGTAGTGGTATCTCTGCTCCCTTGCGGGTGGTATGTCTAAGTGGACGGTATGCGTAGGAGAATGTTACGTGCCCTTGTGTGTTAGCCTGTGTTTAGACAGAAAGCAGCACATGTGTGGTCTAGTCATGACCCCACAGAGAACAGGAAGTGCTCGGCTCCACAGGGTATTGGGGGAGGGTAATGATCAGGGTTTGACAGAGAATGTCTGAGAAACTTAGAGGGAGCAACAGTGTGCAGCAGAGATGGAGAAAGAGAGAAAGCCATAATGAACAGTTAAGGGACACTGGGACCAATTAAAATTAAAAAAAAGTATATGACACAGGAAAATGGAAAGAGTCTGTGAGTGTGAGAAAATCGTTGAAGACATGGGACACCACAATCACCCCTAGTGCAAATGTTTCCGTTTTTATAGAGCTTGGGATGGATGAGTGTAGCTTTATGTGAGTTTTTGAGTATTGCCTTATTGTTGTGCTTCTGATATCGCATCATGGTCTTTTGACAGCAGAGTTTTACAGTATGAAACCAAAAATGACAACATAATGAATCTTATTCCTTTAGCGCCATCTACTGCTACAGAAAAGACATGGCGTCTATGTCACATTTATTCCTCTCAATCAAAAGTTTTATTTGTTAATCAAGCACGCATTGTCATTCTATGCTTGATTCTGTTTATGTTTTCATCTATGTCACAGTCAGTGGTGGAGTGTTGGAGCAGGATGGAGAGCTTCGCTCATCTGCTTTGAGCAGGATCAGTCACACAGCATCTCAAAGGAGAGGCAGCAGCTTCCAGACACCCAGAGATGACTGTGAGGAACTTTCACACATTTACCAAGTATAGATTAAACACAACCCAGAAACTGATATCTGTGAAATGACAGTGATTTGCTGTTATTTAGGAAACAGATTGATGCATCATGATCTCTCAAATAAAATTATAATTTTATTCATTATGTAAATAAAGAGCCCAAGAAATCCTGGATTAAAGGGTTAAACCCTTTAATAATTATGGGTTATAATTAAACTATTAATTATAATAATTAAACAAAGTGAACCATTTGAATAACAAGATTTTCATTTTTACAGCTTTGTTACATATGATTATCAACTTTGCTTCAGGAGTATAAGTGATATTTGTGATATATGTGATTTTTCATTTAAGCCTGGCGCTATAAAAGCCCTCAGCAGGTGAGGTTTGTGGAGAAGCTTTCGGATGTGGTCATTAGCCAGCTGCCAAACTTCTGGAAACTTTGGATCTCCTATGTAAATGGCAGTTTGTTTAGTGAGGTATGAACAAATGCACTCATTCATTAAAGTAAGAGTGATCACATTTATTTGTTGACATAAAAGCTTGGTTTTTGATCATATGGTTTTTGACAGACTGGGGAGAAGTCAGGCCAGGTGGAGAAGCTAAAGAAGAATGCCAGACAGAGACAGAATGACTTTAAGGTGTGTTACACTCTTGGTTTAATGTGCTGCATGTGCTGCATGTGTGGACAAATACCAGACATTACTTCATTTGAAAAGAATGTTGAAACTGAGCACATTTAACAATATCTATGTAATATCTTCGACAGTTTTGGATTTGTTAGAAATAATACTGAGTCATTGTTTTAAAAAAGGCCAGACAGTACAATTGTCCAGTCATAACAGTGCATGCATAGAATTTCAGGATTCAGTAATAGTATTATCCCAATGAAAGGTGCCCATTATTTTCTTGCAACTTCACAAAGAAAGTATATTTGTTTTATTAATATTTTTAGCACGGTGGTGCAGCAGGTAGTGTTGCAGTCACCGCTCCAGGGGTCTGGAGGTTGTGGGTTCGATTCCCGCTCCGGCTGACTGTCTGTGAGGAGTTGGTGTGTTCTCCCTGTGTCTGTGTGGGTTTCCTCCGGGTGCTCCAGTTTCTTCCCACGGTCCAAAAACACACGTTGGTAGGTGGATTGGCGACTCAAAAGTGTCCGAGTGTGTGAGTGAATGTGTGTGTGTATGTGTCTGTGTTGCCCTGTGAAGGACTGGCACCCCCTCCAGGGTGTATTCCTGCCTTGCGCCCAATGATTCCAGGTAGGTTCTGGACCCACCGCGACCCAGTGGGTCCAGAACCTACCCAGAATCACTGGGAGGGTGTCCTTCATAGTCCTTCACAGGGCGACACACACACATATATTCACTCACACCTATGAACACTTTTGAGTCACCAGTCCACCTTCCAACATGTGTTTTTGGACTGTGGGACCGGAGCACCCAGAGGAAACCCACGCGGACACGGGGAGAACACACCAAACTCCTCATAGACAGTCACCTGGAGTGGGACTAGAACCCACAACCTCCAGGTCCCTGGAGCTGTGTGACAGCGACACTACCTGCTGCACCACCGTGCCACCTGTTCAGACAACTATTGCAACAAGCATATTGCCTATCCATATTTGACATTCCTAATTGAAGAATATTGTATAATTAACATTCACATTTGTATTTGTGTGTGTGTGTGTGTAGGGCATGATTGAGGAGGTGACACGGCATTTAGTGCAGCTGGTGCGTGGGGCTCTATTGCCCTCCACTCTCCCTGAAAAACAGAGGCACCTCTATGGAGGGTGGGACACAAAGACCATCCTCACCGGAACCTGGCTCACACAGGTCATACACACTGTCAGGTGAGAAGACAGACCGACATTAGAAGATTAGAAGAAGAGTTTTTGGGTTCTGTGCTTGTATGTGTTGGTTATAGAGAAATGGAGCAGAAAGGGGAGTTTATGTTTAATTACAATTGTTGTAATTAGATAATAATGTAATTAGATAGTAATGTAATAATGTACAAATGTTTAATTAGAAACATTTAAGTTTATGTTTCTACTCAAAACTGGATTGACCTCTTGCACTCTCTCTCTTTCTCTCACTCTCATTCTCTCTGTCTCATAGGCTAAGTCATGAAGCTCTCTCAGCTCTAGAGATTCCCAATGACCTGCTGCAGGTTATTCAGGACCTGCTGCTGGACCTGCGTGCACACTGCTTGCTGACCACACTGAAACAAACTGCAGAGGGTGAGATACAGTTGTAGATGTGAAAACATAAAGCCTTATTATACTGGGTAAACCGTGTCATTAAAATAGTCTCGCTTTAGATGTAAAGGCCAGCAGAGGGTGGTAGATAATAAGATTTGCATTGCCTGTAAATGAGCAGCATCTGGAAAGTTCTGAGCATGGGGATTACCCTGCTGTATCGTGTAATGTGTCATGTATCTAAGAAACACTGAAATTTAGTTGCCAGTGCTCTGTATTATTATCCCTTCTACTGAGAAATACGAGAAAACCTAGGGATCCATAAAAATACAATCTATGAGTTTGGGAATTGTTTTTATCGGCCCAGTTGCCAAGTTCATAGATGGTATTTTATGTATCCCTAGATCTTCCATTAGACAACCCAATAATTAGCAAATGCTTTAAACATTTATTTGCTCTGTATGAGATTAGTGATCATGTTTATTGTCCAGATGTGAAGAGACTTCCAGAGAAAGAAGACTGGATTGTTGATAATGAGGGAATCACATCACTGGTACCCCTGAGTTTTATGTTGCAATAATCATAATAAAGCATATATTAATGCCTGCATGGAAGGGTTATTATACAGTGCTTATGTGTTTCAGCCAGCACAATTTGAGCAGTGTATGGTGCAGATGCTGCAGTCTCTCAAAGAGCCCATGGAGTGCAAGCCTGGAGAGGTTAATGTAAGATTCACTCTTCATATCTCAACTGAAAAACCCTGGTCAGGTTGCACCTTTGTTGAAATTTTGTGAAAGTTTGTCGTTTACAGTGAACAGAAATTAGTGTCATTGTAAACTATTTTAGAGCTTAACATATTGGAACAGTTATATATTACATTTGACACTCTCTCTTTTTCTCCCTCAGGTTTTTCAACAGGAGGTGGCTCAAGATGAGGCTTGTAAACTGTTTGTGGGCATCATGAAGGTACTGAGTATATGAGAAGAAGACTGTTTCTTCACAAGAGTCTGAGATTGTTTTGTGATATGGTACAAAAGTATGAATGAGTACAGCCTGCTTTTTGTGATCTAAGAATATCGACTTGGTGATAAGTGAATAATGGGTATTCCCATGAGCATTGTATGGCTCTTCTTTTGCATATTTGACAATTCTCATTTTCATATTCTTTATTATTAGGCTTTCATCAAATGTCTGGAACATCTGAGCACAAAAACAGATGGAGTCATCGATACATCCCAGTAAGTACAGTATGTGAGAACAAGCAGGAGTGAGAAAGAGTGTTCCAACATATCTGTGTTTGTGTTGTGGTAAAGCGTCTTTGATCTTTAGTTTGTCAGTGGACATGACATCACCTGACGTGTTTGGAAGTGTTCACGAAGACTTCAGTCCACCGCTGGTAAGATTTGTTTTGTCCAACTTACATCTATATTTTTTTTATTTTTTACATTTTTTTGTAGTAGAAAATAAAAAAGGTACATTTACATACTTTATTTCACAGCTGCAGTTAACATTAGCTTTATGCAACTGATACCACTTTTCCCTTTCTAGTTGCCTTCCCCAAGTATCTACATATATCTGTACCAATATTGGCCCTATCTCTGATGTAATAGGCACACTCTAAGTTTAAACATTGTTTTTTGGTATAGACAGTCTCACAAATGCTAGGCTTTAATGGATAATTTTACAATGGTTTCAGAGCTTCAAAAACGTGCTGTACTCTGGTGTAGTTTAACTGAATTTAAAGCACAGACATTCTGACTGCTAATGTCACCAAAATATATTCTGGCACTGCTGATTTTGCAGTTAGCATTTTATGTACTGCTTCCCTCGTGTGACATATTTCAGTTGAACTCCATCTACTGGTGCGCATGCATGTGTAACTTATTAGTGGCAAGAGGTTGCTTCATGCTGTCAGTAGTCTCTTGTGTTATTAGTAATATTACTGTGTTTAAGTGTCTATATTGGGACTGATGTTGGTGAAGTTTCTTACAAGTTGCAGAGGAGTTCTTAGATGTTTTATGTTATGCAAATTAAGTGCAGTTTAATTTCATATAAGGTGCAGTTGCATAATTAATGTATTTGATGTGGTTGCATACAATTTTACAGTATCAAGCCGAGCTAACTTTACTTTTGCATTCCCTTGTTCATTGTCGAGAGTGAAGCATAGTTTTAGAGACTGAGGTCAGAATGAAATGGGACTGTGCTGCAGTTCACATGGGGCTTTCCCTTTCTTGCTGTGAAAGAGCCATTGATTTCCCCTCTGTTTCTCTGTGCTTTCACTCACACATTGACTCTTTCAGTCTCTTACTCAACCTGGACCCCTTTATTGCTTGCTTAATGACTCACCTGCTTGTAAGATCTGATTTCTAACACAGGCTTCTCAGTCAGCTCCCTTATTGCCATTCTCGCACTGTCACTCACGCACATAACCTGCAGAGTGTTTACTAAAGACATTTGTAAGTGTTTTGTGTAGGTGTATCAGCTGCTTTACAAATGTCTGTGTCTTTGTAGGAGCAACGTCTCCTCATCATTCTCAGTAACTGTCAGTATTTGGAAAGGCACACCTTCCTCAACCTTGCCGAGCACCTCGAGAAGCACGGCTTCACAACAGCTGATAAAATCATCAGGGTAAGAGCACACACACACGTGCACACACTCTCACCTTTACAAATGTTGTACAAGGTGTGTGAGGGCATGTGTGTCTCTGTGTGAAGGAGAAGATTTTGTAAATGTGTGACTCATGACCAGGCTTCAGAGAAGTAACAGAGTTTTCACGGCAGAGCTTGTGATTAAAGTGCTGTTCAGTGACCTTTGTTAGTCACACAAATACATACTAACACCCACAAAATTATCTTGCCCTATTACATAGTTACTCACAAAGAAATGGGCTATTCTTCTAGTGAAGTTCCAGGAAAGGTTTTTTTTTTTATGAAATTCTATACATCACAGTATTTTTTAAAAGTATAGACACACTTGTTAAATACATAATACAAAATACGCCAACTATGAATATTTGATGGACAGAGAACAAATTAAATTAGAACTGTCTTAGTTGATTTGCAGGTCATGTTGCAACAACATTCAGTGTTTGGTAGTGATGAGAAGTACTTTGTTATGTAACAAAGAGTTAAATAGCATTTGAGAAAGATTAAAAAAACAAAGCAAGCCTATATACTTACTACATTACCTATAGAGATGTTTGTCAAGTTTTATTGGTGTAAAAATGGATGTTTGATTGAAATAAAAGAGTCAGTCAAACATGTCTGCAGCCAGAGACAAGAAACCAAAACACACTATCTGTTTTGATTGTGGTTTCTGATTCACAGCCAGGTCTCTGTTACAGCTTCTGAATTCTGGGTATTCTTTGATTAGTAATTAGCAGTTTGTCAAAAAGGCATGTAAAATGGCAAATAAATTGTTTGACACTTAGTAATAAATACCTTTTTATGTCTTATATGACTTATCAAAAGTCTAGAAGATTAAAAGATTTCCCTGCAGTTAAACTCTTGTGTGTGTGTGGTGGGTAATGTAAATTTTTTTTTTAGTGACAAGAAATGAGAGTCAGATAAATCATTAAGGAGCATTATTAGGAGAAAGGCATAAATGACCATAAATGACTGCTGTATGTTTTGTTTGTGTCTCCATGGACTGCAGGTAAGCAGAGAGTCAATTCGTGATTTGGATGAGCATCTATTTGAGTCATATATTGAGAAGAAGTCAGATCCTATTGTAGGCTCTTTGGAACCAGGAATCTATGCTGGCTACTTTGACTGGAAAGACTGTCTACCACCTACAGGTACTGCTTAACTGCGCAGGAACATTACAGGCAAAACATTTGCAGTCATCTAGGCCAAAGGCTTTCAAACCCAATCATTACATGTCATACAACTACAATAAACATTTCATGTCAAACATATGCTTATTTTGGCAGGTCATTAGGCTATATATTTTGTTCAGGGATCAAGTATCAGGGATCAAGTATGATTAAAGACCAGTTGACTTCAACTTTAAGTCATGCCATCAGTTTTCTGTGGTTCAAACATTTACATGTTTATTTAGGAGCCTCCTTTTACAACCAGAGGCATATCTAGATTTTGATGCATTGGGAAGAGTCCAGCAACTCAAGACCTCAGGAAACAATTGTGAGGTTAGGAGCAATATATATAAAAGGATCAGGTATATCCACCATTTAATCCAAAGAACAACATCCCAGCTGTGAAGTGTTGTGGATGGCTTCATCATGTAATGAAGCTGTTTTGCTAGGAAAGTGCTCTTCACAATGTAGGGTGAGTCAAAAGTCGCAGGACACCCTTTTATTTCTTTGATATGCTACATGACCTTCCACTGGAAAAACTTTACCTTGACCTAATATGGTGGCTTTCAAAATGGCGGCCATGTGCCGGACACAGCCTAAAAGATAGGCCCCGTCACCTATTCCTTGCTGGGGTATTCCGATAAAGGGGGTCCTGGGACGTTTGACTCACCCTAGATGGAAACATGAAAAATGAGGCTTATTCAGAAATACTGCAGCAAAACTTTAGGGCATCCGTCTGAAAACCAAACTTGTTCTCACATGGTTCTTCCGGCAGGACATTGATCAAAATAATCCTTTCAAATTTGAGACAAAATAGCTCAAGTTCAACAAGGTGAGATGACTGTAGTGACCATCACAAAAGATAATTTGTGGGCTGAAATGAAAAAGCACATTCAAGCAAGAAAGCTAGCAAACTTTCTTAAACTACATGGGCCAGATTTCTAGAAGATTATTGTGAGGAGCTTTTGCAAGGACACCCTAAGCCTTTAATTCAGGTTAAAAAATGGATAGGCCCAGCCATCAGATACTGATATGTGTGTGATGTGTATGTTTATGTACAGTGTATGTGAACATCCGATCTATTGAAATGTTAATACAGTAAATAAAACCTTATATAAATTAAACATCTAGCTATTATTTTGAAATTGTACATGCCTACTTCAACACATGAGAGGCATTGGGACATAAAATGTGTGAAGTTGTGGAAAAACGGACTTTGAATATCTATAGGTTTGGTGTATGTATACTTTTGGTTTGAAATGTATGCACAGGTGCGAGTGTACTGAAGCGTATGTACACATCAAGGAAACTAGACAATATCTTTTTTTATTTGTCTTAAGAAATCCATTACTCACATCCTTTTCACTTGTCTGGTCTGGGTTTTTTTTTACACATTTCATGCACATTTCTCAAAAAAGAACAAGGTCCTCAAGAGAGGTGATGGAAAATTTTTAGGTATACACAGCAACACACTATTACTTTAAATGTGATTTCTCACTTCTGCTTATTACCCTCCCTTTCAGTTTCATTATGTAATATTTAATATGGAATAAACTACTGTCTTTTAAAAATCCTGCTAAACATTTAGTGGCCTTAGAAATGTAATTTGCAGGGTTTGTCAGAGAAATACATTTCTCTCAGGAAGAATTGTGACAGTTAAGAAGGCTTCTGATCAGACTGAAAATCTGATTGCAGAACCCAGTCTGATCCAAATCATAAATAATGCCCAATGTCTGTATTTGAAACACTTCCCCCATTATACAGTAGAGAACAGTAATTTAAATACTTGATTTTCATTTGGAAAATTAGATCAAGCTCAGGCATTCCAGATTTAATAAAGATATTTATAACTCGCCACCAACAAACATTTAGTTTTAAACTATGGCTAGACCAGATACACACACACACACACACACACACACACACACACACACACACACACAATTCCGGGGTTTTTGTGAGGTTGATATGGAGCCGCTGTTTTTTTTTTTGGTTTTTTTTTAAACACACAGTCCACATGTTAAGAAAAGAAGAAAGGCCCTGGTTTCTAAGCATCATAATATGATCACTCCGATTTTGTTGTGTTTTTTTTTTTTTGTTTTGCTTTTTGTTTGTATTTTTCATAATATGTTTTGACATTTAATTCTATGTACAACACTTTGAACTGTTTTGCATGTTTGATTAATCAAATTATAATTATTATTGTGTTTATTCATTTGCATGCATGCTGAATAATGCAGGTTTAATAATGATAGTTGGCTACTTTCACCTCTTGGCAGTTTTTTCTTTCATCACTCAAATTCACACTCTCTTGTTGCATGTTCCACTTTGACCCCTTCTCCATTTTTTCTTCTTTCTTACTTGGTTAGGTGTGCGGAGTTACTTGAAAGAGGCCTTGGTTAGCATCATCTCAGTTCATGCTGAAGTAAGTTATGAAACCTTCTCTTATTCTTGATCTGCCTCAGCAATAATTTCGTTACTTTTATCACTGAACTTCATCCAGTACTGCTATGAATAAGCTAAAGGGTGTGACTGTCTTGTCTAGCCTGCAGTAAAAATCACCAGTTAGGAATAACAGTTTAGAACAGCAAAACATTTTTACTTTCTAAGCTGATACTGTCTCATTGTACTCAACCAAACTGTATAAATATACCTGATAATTTAGCATCAGTTTTAATCAGAGATTAAATCATTGTTTTTTTTCTATTTCTGAAAAAGAAATATGCATGTGCAGCACCTCATTATTCAAGTATATGTTATTTGTGTATGTTTTAATTGCTTATTTGGTTCCATCTTTCTTTTTTCTTGTTTCTCTAACATTGCTGATACTTTGTCCTCACCAGGTGTTCACAGTTTCTAAAGAGCTGGTTTCTCGTGTGTTGTCAAGGATTATTGAATCTGTGTCTGAAGAGTTGAGTCGCCTTATGCAGTGTGTGTCATCATTTAGCAAAAATGGGGCTCTGCAGGTAGAGAATCAAATACACATTGCAATGACACACACTTTGATACGTTTTTGAACACCCAGGATTTCTCTTACATTCTCTGATTTGCTTTTTGTTCAGGCACGTCTGGAGATTTGTGCACTAAAGGACTCTGTAGCTGCTTATCTGACCTCAGACAGTCTGTGAGTCGTCCAGATATATATTTATATATTTTCATTAAGAATCGTTTCATTTTTTTCATTAAGAATCCTGCATGCACTAAATGTGTTAATGCCTCATATGTATTTGCAGTTGTAGTGAAAACGTATGCTCTGCTCCAAAGTGTTGATTATGATGTCATGATGATGGTGGTAATAATACGGTTAAAATAGTACAATTATACAAGCAACAGGTTTCAGTTCAAGGCTTCAGTACATGTAGGGGAATCCATGCAAATCTGCCAGCCCTGACAACAACCC
This sequence comes from Hoplias malabaricus, assembly GCF_029633855.1. Taxonomy (NCBI): domain Eukaryota; kingdom Metazoa; phylum Chordata; class Actinopteri; order Characiformes; family Erythrinidae; genus Hoplias; species Hoplias malabaricus. The sequence continues at coordinate 14,340,926 of NC_089806.1, forward strand.
TGGACATGTGCTCAGTGAGTGTGTCCATCTGCTGTCACGGCACAGGCCCAGTGACAAAGTAGTTCTCAGTCACTTGCTTTAATGACTACCGCCCTGTTGCATTCACCCTCATTGATATGAAGTGCTTTGAGAGGCTGGTTTACTGGACCCCCACTATCACACCTACATATAAACCTCAACGCAGCAACCCTATTATCGAATGCTACTACAGTTGTGGGCTCTTTTCCAGTCACATAAGAGAGAGAGCCTAGTGATAGTTGTGACAGCAGGAGTGCTGGTGTAAGGACAATAATCTCTCTCTGAACATCAGCACGACGTGATGATTGTGGAGTTCAGAAGGACTTAGGTGCCACACATCCCTCTGCACGTCAGTGAGTCTGCAGTTTAGATAATGCTTAACTTCTGAGTTTCCAGTAAGATTTCTCCGCATCACATCTTCAAAACAGCTTTATGTTTGTGTCTTCGTCAGCTCTGTTTCTGAAAAGTATTCCAGCTGGCTCCTGATAAAGCTGCTTGAGTAAATTATTCAGAATATGGAAAAGATGTGGCAGGTTCTAAAAGAATATGCAATAAAATATGAACTGGTTCCATACCTTTTTATTATTATTACAGGCAAAATCATACTAGATATTATAATGCTGATGTTGATGATGATTATTTTTGTGCAGTGCCAGCTTTAAACAAGCCCTGGAGGCTTTACCACCACTTCAAAGCGGAGCTGACAAGAAGTGAGTCTGAGTTTTAAACATCTTTATGAACTACAATCAAAAATAAAATAGTCCTTTGCCTCATTTTGAAAGTAACACTTCTTACTTTATTCTCGTGCTTATTTTTCCCCCTTCGTATCTCACAGGCTCCTGGAAGAATTGCTGAACAAGTTTAAAAGCAGCATGCAGTTTCAGCTCACCTGCTTCCAGCCCTCCTCTGTTCAACCTATCAAAAGATAAGCCATACATACACTGTACCTGCAGAGCATTAGACTATTACTAACTGTTTCTGTTGTGTGTTTGTGTATGTTCATATTTTCTTGGAAATGATTATCGCTCCCTTAAATTGTATTGGTCCTGTTCTTCATTACTAAAAATGAAATATCACTACAAGCAACTGATGAACTGTAATATATTAAAGGAATCAAAACCTGAGAAACATCTTGCGTTTGTTATTCACATTTATAGACTAACGGTCTGTTAACAATGTTTGTTAATAGATTGGGTGTGAAATAGAAGGAAACAGATGGGGCAAGTTAACAGCGCATGATTAAGACTATTCTATATATTACACCTTCATTCAGGCACCATGCCCATCCCCACCCCAGACATGAGTGCACACACCCTGTCTGCTGTTAAACAGTAAGGGACACACCTTGCAGCTCCTGAGTAGGCAAGATTTGTGTCTGTTAATGTTCAAAGAGTGATGATTTAAAATGAGAACATAACAGTATGGATGTACAAACCTTGAACCTTGAATAACTGACTCAGAAACAGTTTATGATAATGTTTCCGTACATAACTGGAAACCTATCTCATCAGTATTGGCTCTATTCAAGTTTCAAACACTATGCATGGACTAAAGGGAAAACATATAACCTCTCACTTTAAAAATGATAAATTGAGGATAATGTGTATGAAAATGGCATCAAATTCTAAGGCAATGACTAAAGATTTGGTTAAATTAAATTAGTTCTGAATGCTCCAGCAATAACATTGACTGTAACATATTTTATAGATGTGTGTTCGAGTGCAGTGGGTGGCATGGTGGCCTTACAGGTATTTTCATTGCCTCACAGCTTCAGGGTCCTAATGTTGTGCGTTCAATATCCGCCCCTTGTCTCTGTCTGTGAAGAGTTTGGTGTGTTCTCCCAGTGTCTGTATGGGTTATTCCAGGTGCTCCCAAAATCCAAAAAAACCCACATTGGTAGGCGGGTTGCCTGTGCAAGGGTGTCCAGAGTGTGAGTGAAAGTGTGAGCTTGTGATGCCCTGTGATGGACTGGTGCCCTGTCCAGGGTGTGTCCCTTCTTGCACCCAGTGATTACAGGTGAGTTCTGGACACCGACATTTAAAAAGTGATAAGACAGATTTGTGACTGTTAGGACATACACAGGAGACTATTTCTGAAATAACCTGTGCGAGAAAAATTGAGAAGGAATGTTTTATGAATTGTATGAAAACAATTCAACACAAGGAGGCAGGTTTTTCCCCAATGGTATTTTTGTGGCATTAATTTACTGTCAGTCTTTCAACTGTAAATGTTATGACAAATGACAACAGTATTTTTCCTCAACACTGTATGCCTGGTTTGTTTTCATCTATTTATTTCTTGTCTATTCATAGATCTCAGCTCCTATTTAAGGGAACTAGTTTAGCGGGGGATGTTTTCAAAGCTTTGGTTTCAGGTAAAAAAAAAAAAAAAGAGGGTGTTCGACTGAAGGTGTTAAAGGAAGTTTTTGTGTGTGATTCTGTCTTTCCGTTATACGTAGGTAGAGTGGAATATGATCCAAACATGTTTACACACTTCTGTATAATCCCCAGAGTGAGAGACTGAGGACAGATAGAGGATAAAGACCTAAAAATAGATCCATTCACTGTTTAAATTTCAACTTGGCTGTTTTTCTGTTTTTTTTTCCCTCATTTTCTTTATAGTAGTTTCCTATGACTTACAAACAAAATAAATAAAATCACATAGTTATCTAGAAATTTCACTCTACACTTGTAGATACTGCAGTTTCAATTGAAAATAACTCCAAAATTCTCAAGTAGCAATGTCTCAGATGCAATGGCTTGGGTACTGAAAGTAACGGTGAAAGGTTTTGATAAATGTCTGCGCTTTTGCGGTTTGCGACCTGTTACACGTTTGTGTGAAGCCTAGAATGTTAAGTGGAAAACCAAATTCAGACATAGTTAGATATTAAATTCCTGGCATATTTAATGAACAAAAAAGTGTAGGGTACAGCTACCGTTTGCAAGATGGGCAGTAACATGCATGTGGAAATGTTCATTACTGGGATCAGTGTGTATTTCTAGTGCTGTTTAGACAACCAAACATTTCTAGTTGGAACCTAATGCTGTTCTGTGTAGCCTAGACTCTAGTCACTAATTGGTTTACTGGTTGTTCACTAATTACCTACTTGTTGTTTTTGCTGGAATATGATTTCAGACAATTTAGTAAGTGATTTCTTTACAGTGTCACAAATGTAGTCACTTCATTTTTGAGAAGTTTGTCCATGTGTTCATATAAATGGTGTATTATACATTATGCTTTTTTTCTTGTTTTCATTGTCTGTACCAGAACTTTGAAACCTGCAGCAAAAGTTTCTACACAGAGTGTTGTTTACTATTCTGAGAGTCACAGTTGCATCGGTTTGCAATTTTCCTGTTTACACTTGCACTAAGATCTGTTCCAGTCACACACTGGTGCTAATCTATTCTTTCCATTCTAATTCCATTACAGTGTGCATTACATTGTTTGTTTCAGTTTCTTCATTGCCTCAAAACAAATCTGTCCTCGTGTCCCAAGAGTAGACACTATTTTATGGGTTTAAATCTCCAATCTCTCCAATGTCATACACTAAGCTTGTTAAATAAGGTTCTCCCCTCCCCCCACCCAAGCAATAATACAGCTGAATCCACAGGAATATCTTTCCCAATCAGGGCAAACACTATGCTAGCCACATGTATCCAGGTGTCATGAACATCCCAACATTCACACACCATAGGCATAAATGTTCCCACTTGCTGTTGTGGGCAATGGTTACAGTAAAGATTTAAATCAACCTTTAATGTAAATCATTTCTGTGGCATCCAGAACCTATGATAATATTTAAGATGAATGTGTGGGTGGTTGGGGGTCTTTGATGCATAAAAATGTTTTTTCCACACAGTCAGATGTTTCCCAGTCAACTGTATCATTCCAGCTGTTTTAATGACTTTTCTCATCAGTGATGTGTTGCTTTAATATAGACACACTAGGCGTTCTGGACTTTGACATTGGTCTGAATAAATTTAGATAATTTGATAAAACCAATGCAGTTTTAATAGTTAGTGTTTTCTCATATGTTCATTTGCTATGAATGAGTGCATGCTCACACACTGTTCAAGGTGAGCCCCCTAGTGCCTGATGCAGTCCACCAGGTGGACAGTGGTTCCTGGTTGAGAGCATGCCGTTAGCATTTGGCTGCTGCTTCTCACCAGTGTGTGTTGATTGAGTGTTTAATTGAATGGCATTCCGCGCAGTGTTGATTGTGTAGCATCTTTGGGTGTCTATAAAGACACTATATATAAGTGTAATGAGTCATTTATATCTTTCACAAGTGGCTGGAAATGTATAAAATTGAAAGTACAACCGAATACTCAAAGCTGCTTAGGTGTGTTAGAAGTGGGATAAGTGATTAGTCTTAAACAGTTTTGTTATATTTAAAAAAATACTTCTTCCCTCCCAATAGCAATCAGTAAATCAAATGCACTTAGGACATAAATAAAATATAGATTTTTTATTTATAAAGGTGACAGGACACTAAAAATGTACAAAATGGCTGGAGGGCTTCCCTGTCTGTCTACTACATCACTCTCAAGTGATGAAGTGATTTTTGGATCTTTTTGGAGTTTTGGAGCATCTGGAACCATACAGACAATCAAACACACACACAGACACACACACACACACGCCTTATATATATATAAACAAACATAAACATATCAGTGTATGATAAGAAGCAGGCAGATGATTCGAGGAAATGAATTGTTTTTGTAAGTAACTGAATTGACTACTGGATACACATTGTTTCCTCAGTTGGAACACAGCCATCATCAAAAATATTTCTTTGCTGTGAAAATACACCTCTTCCTGTGTGATGTCATCACTTTGTGGGTCTATCAGCCATCACCTTCCTGACACAAAATACCACATTTCCTGTGTGCTCAAACACACACACACACACACACACACACACACGGGCACACAAACAAACAACACCTTACACACTTATTCAAAAGCCTCTTTACATTTCTTATGCACAAAAAATGTGATGAGGGTGAAGCTGCTGTTTTCTTAATCTCAGGCATTCGAAGACACTGCTTTAGCGTAGAAGATGTCTTGCAATCATTAACAGTCCTAGTCAGGCTCTTTTCAAATATCTAATGGCCTCTAGATGGCTCACAAGTATAACACTGAAAATTCAAATAATGTGCAATTCCTCTTTTAACAATTTCAATACTGTTTAAATACACAGCCCGCGGAGATACAGCACTAGTTCCTCTACCATGGATGAAACCTAGTCTTTGATTTATTGAATGGGTTTTACATCATTTATAAAAAGATTTGGCTTATTAAAAGACTAGGTTTATGCTTAATTGAGGGTCTGGGAATCTAGAAAATAAGACTACTAAACAAAGGATTGTCAAGTCCTAGAAAAACACTGAATAAGTTTGCAGTTTGCATTACTGTCCTTTTCCATCTTCCAGTAGCAACTCATTGTGTGCTTTCATCCTTGCTTTAGTTGGTTCATCCACTGTTCTTTGCTTTTAACGATGAAGCTCAGAGGCTGGGGCTGTGGTGATGGGCGATGACTCTGTGGAAGTCCTGGCTGGAGGGAATGGTGTGCTCCGGGGATAAAGGTGAAAGGTTGTGGCTGCGGATATAGTTCATGCTGCTGGGGTGAGTGAGGTAGAGAAGCTGCCGAGCAAACAAGGGTTCCACCTACAGCGGGATGGGAAGATCAGTTATACTTTAGACATATAACACAACCAGAAAATGAAATCTTAAAAAAACAAATATGATAACGGTATATATTTATTTCACCTGGTCAATTAAAACTGGCCTATTGCTTTCCAGCGTACTTAAACATATAGTATCACAACATGAAGTATGTTTAAAGTGCTATAGTTTTCATAAGTCCTGTAGGAGACTGAAGGAAATGTTCCCAGGTATGAGTTATTGTCAATGAGTACAATATGGTTGCACCAATGTTAGATTGGAAGATAATCTAATTGTAGTATGCAGAGGTTTCTTTAAATTTTGTGCTCAAAATTCCACAGTCCATGCATGATTTCAGTGCAATATATAATTAAATGAACACAGCTCAGTAGCTCAGTACTTCAAATTATTGACTTAACAGAGTAAACCAGCTTTTTACAGTGAATACTTATTTAAAAATAATTAAAAGCATGTCTCTAAAACACATGCAATGGTTTTTTTTTATTTTATTTACTGTAACAAGTTAATTCTGAGTAGATTTTCAATGTGGCCACTATGACTCACATTGTCTCTCAAGCTGATAATCAACAAGTACTAGAACCAGTTTACTCTTTTTGGGTCAGTTCTTGTTTTTGATATGCAGTAGAAAGACTAATTTAATGACCGTCCTGCTTCACAGTAAGTAAAGGGCAGTGTATTGGTTCAGGGCTGGCTGATAATATACAGCTCTAACAGACTGTAGTTCACTCTTTAAACAATAGAAATGCCACAGATCAGATGTGTTACCTGCACTGTGATGGTCTTCCTCTGCTTCTGTGACTCTGTGCTTTCATCCTCAAAGAATAGCACCAGCTGAGAGTAGGGTGGAGGACGTCCGTGCAGAGCATAACTCTGTAACTCTGAGAGAAAGAGAAACAGTGCAGTTTAATCAAGGGTTAAAAGGGAGATATCAAAGGTAAGAATATCAATATCTCAGCACAGACGCTGTCTTACACTACATGTACTAAAGTATAGTTAGTCCTGGTTTTGCTACAGCGATACCTTCCAGGACCTCTGGTGACCCTACCTCTCTAATCTTAGGGCCACATATAGTGTATCGACAGGTTTAGGTTAATTAAACCCTGCTCCATTTTAAGCACCAGTGGAATCTCAATACTTCAATTCGGAAATGACAACAAATTAGGGTTTTCACACATGTTCTTGTTGATCTGGGTTTGTTTTTCTAGTAATTAATTGGCCACGTTGGCTGTAAACAAACTCTATTTCTACACATTTCCATGATCTTTTTCTCTTACAGGCAGCTTATATCATGTGACTTATGGGGATTCTCATGTGTGCAAATCACTTCCTGGAAAGTCTTGTGTGCTGGTATGTAAATGTCCTGCTGTCAGTCAGCGGTGACGCTGGCTGGGTGGGCGGCTTTTGCTCTTCACAGCTTATCTCTTAGTGTGGTGAATCCTATCCCCTGTGAAGTATGTTGAATATTTACTGTAAGTCTTCGTGACCTTATTTACTGTAATAATTGATGAGTTCTCACTACTGCTGGGGTCTAATGTCAGCCCAGCGTTTACTAACAGGCAGTTCACAGAAAGGAAATTTATAGAATTCATTTGCTAATAATAACTAAAATGCAGATTGTGCTGTAAGAGACTGCTCAATGAACTTGATGAGATTAGTAATAAATAAAATAATACATTCAAACAGTCAGAAACTAAAAATTCTATCTGTCTGTCTGTCTCAAATAAACTATTATTAGCTTTGCACTAGGATTGGTATCGGTACAAGCATATTACTATATACCGCGTTGTATATAAACATGGACAGTATCTCAAAATGAAGCCGGTATTTCAAAATTATGACGTGTCTGATGTTTCGAAATTCTGTTCTATGTTTGACTAGTAAGTACATTGCCAAATGAGCTTATGTATGTGCATTTAACAGAGTCACAGGCAGGGGGTGCTGTGTGAGATCACTTTGTGCTGAGAGATATGAGGCTTTATCCTCTAAATGTATTTGATTTGAGCCTCAGTTCACTGAAACACTGTCTGTGCTGTGGTGTTTGTTAGCTCACATATCTAAGAATTGCTGACCAGCTACAGTTCCCAAAAGTTGCTGTCATCAGTGTCTAAAAAAACATTTATTCATTCAGTCTCTGTGAGACATTGAATCACTGGTCGCAAGACGGGAACACACCCTGGAGGAACCGTGGGAGGAAACCAGAGAATCCCCAGGAAACCCACGTGGACACAGGGAGAACACCCAAAGAAACACATGTATCTCCACAATACTAACTTTACAGGAGCAGGAAAAACCTTCTTAACTTTCAATGGAAATTCATGTCAAAAGTATGCCTGTGTACGCTACAGTTATGTTAGAAATCTTAACCTGGACATCGAACTGAATAACCAACTGGGTTAGAGCTGTTATCCACTCTGCTACATATTTGTATAAGTAGATATACCCAGCTTTAGGGCTGAAAACAAACGTGCTATGATCTGTTGTTTCTACGCTTAGTAAACATAGCCTAATGTTAGCAATACGTTTTGTTTATATTTGAATTTTTATTTTGAGTATTAATTATAATGAAAGAAATTGTTTATTTAAAATGTTATCACTGCATTTAGTTTTGTTGTTTGGAAAAATCAATGCTCATACAAAGACCACACAAAATAATTAAACAAAAAATAAAAGTAAATAAGCAAATAGGAGCATGACCTCTTGTGACCTATTACTTTGATAAATAGTGATACTTAATGAGAGAGCAGTTTATGCTCCTTCTAACCTGTGATGAAGAGCTGAGTGTCCAGCAGTTTGCAGGTCTGTTCTCTCTCCAGCTTGTTGGGTTTGTTGCTGCCTGCTGTGTGGCCTCCTTCCCAGTAAACTCTGCAGGGGCAGCGGCGGCGTGCATAAAGACCATCAGGTGTAATCCACAGCAGAACACCATGCTCTAGAGCTCCTCGCTCCATCTCAGGAAGCTCCACCAATTCTGGCCCTTCAGATGCTCCATACGGCACTCCATCTCTGCTCACACCCAACACACAACCCTCTGGACTGCACACGGTCATCTCCCGGACCAGGGCATCACGGTAAAACACCACCACATGCAGACGGTAATCTACAGTCAGACATGATGAAAGATTTGGATCAAAGCAGCACAGTGCATTCATTTGGAATATATTGCAAACACAGGAATTAAAAATTCTTCAGTATGCGCAGGCATCATTCTGTAATAATAATATGCCCATGTAAGGAAATCAATGTGTATTTAAACTGAAGAATGAATGCCATTTTCAAAAACCATTGTCACATCATGACAACTATGCGTTCCAAACCCAGTATATTTGCTACTACATGGTTTTAACCCCTTCATTCTCAGTAATATGATGCTAATAATGCCACACAGCAACAAACAAGCTACAATTTCTGAAATGACATTGCACTAAAATAGCACTTTTTAACTTCAGATCTACTATATCTTACCACTCATTCATTCATCATCAGTACTTTATCCTGATCAGTCATGCATCCCACCCAGATTCATTGTTCACAAATCAGGAACACCAGTACGGCACATGGCTACGGACACTCAAATTCACAGCTATGGACGCTTTTACACAGCAAATCCATCTACTAATGCACCTACAGAAACCCAAACAGGCTTGATGTCTAATACAGAACTTCAGAGGTCTGCATATGTACCTGAGAGAGCAATGGCCTCTGCTGACTTCATGCTGGAGTCCAGTGTAAAGGCAGATGGTAGAGGCTCTGAGGCACTGCAGGTGTAGAAAGAGCCACTGAAATGGTGGCCTGAACACAGAGCATTGGTAACAATGTTAGACCATTTTCATTTTGACTGTGTAACAACAACCAAAAAAAAAAAATTGGGAAAGTTCCCTCAGTAAAAATCAAGTGACAAATCAAGTGACATGTCTGTGCGATGTTGTTTATATGCTAGAAGCAGTGTCATGTGTGAAATTTCCAATCAATGATCATTTGTGCTTAGAATCTGCTGTGCTCCAGACAGGCTGATTCAGACAGACAGGGTTTCTTACATCATAAACGTCTAGAAACAAGTGCCATCGACTTTTCAAAGACTGCATTGGGACTTAAATAACCACATGTCGCACATACTGACATTTAAAATAGACTTTTCACTGAACAATCTGTACAATCTACATCCCAACTTTACCTGCATCCCAGTGAGGAGTGTAAGGGTTCTGGTTGTAGGGGATGTCTGATATTGGGGGCTTGTCTGGGAGGTAATCCCTCCAGCTCCAGTTGCACACCTGGGTAAACAACAAAAATACATATTCAGGCAACGTCTGGACAACTCTTACTGGCATCGAAATGTTTTAAACAGCTGCAACTTTAATCATATCCTAATGATGATATTTTTGTGGAGAAATTAAGTGTAGTGAATTTGAGCTTGTGAACTGTCAGCCTTCAGTCCTGAACAACACTGATGAGCTCATCTTCTTGGTGCCACAGAGTCAAGGATCTTACTTTACAGCGAATTATTGCGTTTAAATCATTGTCCAGAAAAACTGCATAAAATGTGTTTAGCTCTAACTCCATCTCAGGAACATGGCTGAGAGGAGAGAATGTGTAAAATAAATAAATAAATAAATAAATAAATAAAGTCTGTCTTGTCAGTTACCTGACTCTGGATGGGTGTATAGGAGGGGTGCAGTGGGTAACTGGGCGGGCTTGTGTTTGGTGGAGAGTCTTCCAGTGATCTGGACCCTGCAATGAATAAATTATAATAATTTACTCACAATAGTTGCCATGGTTTTAGCTGAAACATCGTTACAAGTGTAAATATAAAAATGATTTTGTTGTGTAATGTATTGTGCATGTCTTTAAAAGGGTTCATTAAAATGATGTTCTGACACTCTGTCAGTGGTCCACAGCAAGTTCACCAATGTTAAATCCACACTGTTAGTGTTAACACTGGGAGTGTTAAATTATTACACTAAAAGTGTTGATTTAACACTGGTGAATTTGCTGTGTTCTAGTATGTTCTCACAGTGGCTTCATTAATCTTTGTGTGTGAGGCCTTGTATTCAACTCTTTACCCCCTGAACGAAACTGTCCTCAAGATAGCTCTCAGAAAACATGAGAGTGTTGGCTTTTTTAAAAACCGCTTTTACTGCAGCTATAAAAAGGCTGCGATTTCCTTTTGGTTGCTGAGATTAAGGTTAGAGTTGGTTTAAGTGCAGCACAGCAATATATAAATAAATCAAGATCATCAATAAGAAAGCAGGGGAGGAGAATGCATTTAGTGTCCACGGTTCAGCCAGCACTACTTTAGAAAATATTTTTCCTCAGTGTCTTTTAGCACTCATTTAAACGTGGGATTGTAGCTTGGTTTCGTATTTCTTAAATATCTGTATTGGCCCACTGTCAGAACAAAGTTCAAAATTTTCAATGTAAGGGAATGTAAAAAGATTTATTCCAATTCGTTTTCCTAAAATTCATCCCTAAAATAAATAAATACACTTAAAAGCCATGGTAACTTCATCCTCCATGAGGTATAACAGGTACAGTTAAAAACTGGCCATCACAGAGTGCACACTGGACGGATCATAGAGTGTGACTCTATCAATCTGTATAATTTGGCTTGAGGTTGAGGGGCTGTTCAGGGGGATTTTTCAGGAGGCCAGCTCTGTCTTTGTGTGGTTCTGACTAGTCATACCCGATTCAGTAGAAATACACCACAAATGTAAGATAACTGATTTGCATTTTCTGTGTATGTGTGTGTGTGAATCTGTGTTATATTTGCCAGGTTCCCTTGCCTTTCTTGGCCCCCTCAGGGACAATCCTGTACACCTTGTAGGGATCAGAGATGTCCAGTTGGCTGCGCTCTAACAGCTCCTCAAAGTCGTTGCTCTTGTTGAGCGCACAGCGGAGGCGGGTCTTCCAGGTGGGAGGGTCTGGTTTATCAATGCCCTCTCGGTATTTACCCTTAAACAGAGCCCAGGCCTGCAGCAACCACACACACACACACATGGTTTAAGTACAACACACATGCGTTGAGACAGGTGCCAAAGCACTCTCTACTACTTACTGCCACACTAACTTTTCACCCATCTCTCCTTTCTTTCCACAATGCTCTTCCCTCACTGTCTTCATGCCTTCCTTTATTCTTTGCATCGCTCTCACATCACACCATCTCTTTCTTTTATATAAATAGTGATACATATTGCTCTTGTTCTGTCCACCTCCCTTTTCTTATCCTCTTTCCTTCTCCACATACTCCCCTCGTTTCTTTCTGCATCTGCATGTTTTCATTCCTTTTCTCTCTCTTTCCCTTTTGACTCCACACCACATTCTTTCTTTTTGTCCACTGTCCTTTCCTCTCACTCCAAGTTCAAATTTCAGTTCTTCATCTCAGTTTGATGTAGCTCTCATAAACACTGATGTTGGTCAGAGATGTTCATCCAGTGTCTGAAGTGAAGTGAGTTCAGTTCTTTTTTAAAGATGATCTACACTTCTCTAGAGCTACAGCGCCTGAGCGCAGTGAACCACAGTCTAGTTTACATTAATAGAAACTGACCGCATGCAGTCAATCACACCATTATATACAACCCCCACCCCTCAACTGTTTTTCAAATACTTCTTCTCCTTCCTGTCTTATCTGTTTCTATCTCTTTTCACGTTTCTTTAATTCTTTTCATCCCCTTTTCTGGTTTTATTATCTCCTCATTTCTTCCTATACTTTCCTCTCTCTCCTTCTCGCTATCCCCATTTTTTTCTCCACCTTTATATCAAATTTGTTCATAATCTATCATAATCATTCTCCCTCATCTCTCTCTCTCTCTCTCTCTCTCTCTCTCTCTCTCTCTCTCTCTCTCTCTGAGTGTGTGTACCTTAAAGAGTGCCGCGTCCTCGTCCCGGTTGTAGTCCTGTTTTCCCGCGTGTTTCCACGGGATCCTGAACACGTTTTTCTCGTTGTTCTCCCACACGAGCCCGGGGTACTTCCCCGCGTCCACCTGCTCGATCAGCCACTGCCGGAGCTTCCCGTTCCCCGAGCACATCTCACACTCACGAGACTACACGCTTTTCTCTCTCCCTCTCAGTCGCTCTGCGCGCGCGCGTAACCGAAACCGTGAAGGCGCGCGTTTCCCACTTCGGAGCTCTCGCTTGTATGTATGTGTGTGTATGTGTATGTGTGCGCGCGCGTGTGTTTCGAGTGTTAGTGTGTGAGCGCGCGGTTCAGCCCCCGAACCTCCACTTTTGCTTAAATCGGTTTTGCCTAATGAGGGGCGGGGCCGGAGCCTCGAGGTCTCACGCCGCAGGAGGTCGGAACCAGAGCGCGCGAAGGCCGCGACGAACATCGACAGAAACGGCGCGCGCACGGAAGGAAGGACGTCCAGTAAACAACCTGTGCGCGTTCAACCCACGCGCGGTGGAGTGGGACTTTTTGGGTCATTATTTTTAGAGTAACTTTTATTTCTTTGAAATCACATTTACAGCAGTCATTTACGCTTCCACAACATTCTTTACCACATTTTACGATAAAACCTTCAAAATATAGTAATCTCCCTGACATTCACAACACTGACAGGACCAAACGCTGAAAACATTCACATCATCCATTTACGTTCATGGTTGATATCGGAGTGTATGTGGGACACAATTTCAAACAAAAAAAGTGTTCCTTTATATTTTGATTTTGGAAAAGTCAAGCATTATGTTCTGTTCTCAAACACCAGACACACGACCTCCTGGAAACAACACAGCCTTGGTATAAACAATAATAATAAACAGGCTTATATTATAAGCATAATAAGTAGCTAATAGTACTAATATTTGAATTTATTCTAAACTTCAGGTGGTCATTATCTCAGTGACGTAATATCTCATAGTGTAGCATCTCACAACAATAACTCGGCATCTTATCATATTGACTTAATATCATAATAATGTTTTAGGATATCACAACAGTGACTTAGATGCCAAACTATTTTTATTAGATACTATGTCATTATTGTGAGATAAAGTCATGCTAAATCATTACTATGATATTAAAGGTAACATTCATGATTTTAATAAAAAAAAAAAAGCAGGCTTTATAAAATCTTGAGGATGTTTCCTCATCATTTGCTGCTCTCCAATCTGTGCACTGGGCTACTAGGTTCATGAAGTCCTGATGTCAGTAAAAACAAATCTCCTCAGTCCTGAATGCTCACCTCTCTCTCTCTCTCTCTCTCTCTCTCTCTCTCTCTCTCTCTCTCTCTCTCTCTCTCTATCTATCTATCTATCTCTATCTATCTATCTATCTATCTCTATCTCTATCTCTATCTCTCTCGCTCTCTCTCTCTCTATCTATCTCTATCTATCTCTCCCTCTCTCTCTCTATCTATCTATCTATCTCTCTCTCTCTCTCTCTCTATCTCTATCTATATCTCTCTCGCTCTCTCTCGCTCTCTCTGCTCATGGCAGACAATAAGCCATCATTGAGAGAACTGCAAATGTTAAAAATCACAAACGAAGATGAGAATATTGCTCTATTCCTGCTCATGTTAACATATATTTTATTCTGTTCCATATCACTGAAGGTGGAAATGACTCCAAATTCAAAAAGACTTATGGCATTACTGCAAAATGCTACAAAACTAAACAACCCAAGTTACAAATGAATATCTGTGGTCATCCCAACAGTGGAAAGGACTTACAGACAACTGAAACTTCAGCAACATACAAACTGTTTGAACACTTCTGAACATAAACAAACCAGGGACAGCACTTCCCCACAATCTTAGATGTCCCTTTTAAGTTAATATATTGAATCTAATGAGATGCTAAGTCATTATTGTGTACAAATCTACCTTGTATTTACACTCGTCCATTTTATCATTTTGTAGGTTTGTAGTTCTACAATTACACACTGTAGTCCACTTTTTTTTAAGAATAGTCCACCATCCAAAATGCAACAGATGAGCAGCTGCTTCTGATTTTACATTTACAAGGTGGACCACCAAGTATAGAAGTAAATGCATCTAATTGAGTGGACAGTGTGTTTAAAACTCCAGTAGCACTGCTGTGTCTGATCCACTCATAAGAACACAACACACACTAACAAACTACCCAATTAATACCTGCTCTGCGGGGGTTCACCACTGAAGATCAGAGTGAATAGGGGATAAAGTAAGCAGAGAAACAGGTGGACAACAGTCTGTAATAGTAGAACTATAAAGTGCCCCTTCATGGTAAGCAGAGCTGATACACTAAACACTGAGGGTAGATACGAGGTGTATTTGTACCAGTGAAATATCAATGTTTTTCAATGGATGCAAAATGAAGAGTGGAGTGAAGAAGAGATCAAAAGGGATGATGAACTCTTTCCTGATGATCATTGCTGGAATTCAGTGCTCAGGTGAAAGGCACCACATCCTCTTCTGTAATTCAGTTTGATGTGGAAACTACTCATGAGTGAGAAGAGTCCATGTGAATGTAACTGTTTATATGAGCTTAACCCTTCCTGCAGTTACACCATTTATCCAAATACCTGTCACACTGTAAATCCACACAAAGTATGAGTAGTGTCAGTTACATTAAGGTGCACTTAATGCTGACAGAGGAATTCCGATGCTCATACTGTTTTTACAGCCACCAAACTGTGGAGCAGTGGAACACATGCAACACCTTTGGCATGAGTCTGGCATCTGAACTACAGTCACTTTCAGTTCCAGATCTCGTGAATATAATTGTGGCTGAAAGCAATCAAGTCCTCGCAAAAATGTTCCAACACCTGGCATAAAATTTTGTTCACATAGATTATTTTTTATTGTATATAGGAACTCTATAGATTTGAGTCCCTGAATAGCCTGGTTTGAAGAAAATGAGATTTTTGAGGATAAAAAAACCTATTAAAGGTTAAACTTTCAGAAAATGTAAAAGTTCTTAAACAGTTCCAGGGTTTGTAGAGCCATCCCCTGAGAAGGACTTCTGTGGTCAGAAAGTAAATGTGTAAGACTGCTCTCTAACGGACTTTTACAATATCTGATTCACAAATAGCGGTTTAGCTGTCTTTTAGTACTATTAGCAGTTTATAAGTTTGCTGCTTCGGGATAAAAGTTCTCTTCACAGCCGTTATTTTCACGTTTCACGAGCTACTAACTTCCAGTTATGATCTGAATATCCGTCATACAGAGGCACTTGTTTATGCACGTAACATTAGCCCCAAGTGCTTTAGCACCAATACTGCCATCTGCTGGAAGGGTTGATGAACTTCTCTCTCTGAGCTGGTCCAATCAGCAATGAGCAAGATAGAAGAACACCATCAGGACCTACCTTTTGGTAAATGTTCAAGTGGTCTTCATGTATTCTGCTTATGGCTCCAGCTAGAACTACTTACCTGTACGTTTACAACAAGAGGCGCACACCAGAGCGACCTACGATTCTTATTATGTTATAGGTACACGCACATGTAGGGTTAGCTTTACCCAAAGGCTTTTATTGGGGTGATGTGGTGTGCTTACTTGAGTGTACAAGGCAACGGTGTTAATCACTACACACTACACCAACTGTTATAAACCCTGAGTAAACGCACCTCAGTGACACTGTTAGCCTGCGTCACCCACACAGGCTACTTTTTTAACCTTATTTCTAGGTGGGCTCCAGAACCATTTTGAACTGGATAAGCAATGAATTAATGTATATATAATGTATTATATGTTTTATATGTTTAATGTATTGTGATATATATACAGGAGGTCCTCGGATTACGTCAGTTCCGAGTTACGATGTTTCGTGGTTACGACACATCTCCCATTTACTGTATAAAGCCTTGTTTCGACTTAAGTGGTTTTGCGTCGTAAACGTCGTAACGCGATCTTCGTGTTTGGTGTGCGCGGCGGAAGAATACACGGTTACGCGGCTCGGGACCGAGGAGAATAATTGCTTACAGTATGTTATTTACGTACATTATGTACGTATGTTCCGACTTACACCGAAAATCGGTTTGCGACGTAGGAACACACTGTATATATACACACTATACTGTAAATAAGTTTATACTATTATACTATTTTACTGTAGGCACTATATAATACTGTAAATTATAGTATATTTATGTTGCAATGTATTATAATGAAAGTGATAATTAGTCCCTGCTGATATATTATATAGTTTGGGTTATTTTACCATGACCTATATCTATAACCTCCTGTATTATGTTGTGTAATAGTATTAATTCAGTTCTATTTTATTTTACCAAATTGTTTTAATTTCTCTTCTTTCCTTTTTTTTTTTTTTACTTAATCATAATCTGCTAATATCTTAATTAATCTTAAATATCTTAGCATTTACAGTTCATTTTATGCCTGTAAGTATATGTCACTGAATGGCTGTGTGAACAGATCTGAATTTGGGAAGGAAGGTAAAGGAAGTTTCTAGAATGTCTTTTCCTCATTCTCAAAGATAAGTGAGATCTACTAAAATAGGAAGAAGAGTAAGTATGGGTCATGTGGCTAGTTTGAAAAATAGAGACATGTTATACATAAATGTATGAGAAGAAAAAGGTCTGTTTCCTAGATCCTACACAAGAAGTGACTTACTTCATAAAATAGTCATTAATATCTTGTAAGACAATTTGAAGAACAAACTTTAAGAGTTTCCAGCTATCACATCAACATACGGACCACATGATGACCACAATTTAAAAGAGGGCTGTCTCAAAATTAAGTTAGCAGTGGTTTAAGCAACACGTAGGACTCTATAGCCATGATTAGTAAACCACCATTACACTGTAATTACAAGTAAACAGATAACCAGTCAGGGCAGATTTGTGTCCATCCTTATACTGTGAGAAGACAGCTCAACACTATGGGTCTGAAAGGAACAGCCTTTGGTATTAACATATGCTAAGAAAATAAAACAGGCAAAAAAAACCCCCAATGTACTGCCTGTCCCAGAGTCCAGACCTTAATGTGTGTCTGGAGCTACACTGACCGTGACCAGCAGAGAATGCCTCTAAGACTGAACTGAAGAGTGGAAAAATATCGCTACAAAACCTTAAAAAAAGTCTCCAGAAAGACTGGAAGATTGTGGACACAGTAAAAACTGAACACAGTGTTTTGTGTCGATGTGTAAATAAATATTTGTGTGTTATATGTCAGTTTTGTTTAATTATCTTCTAAAGATACATTCATGAAAACAACGACAAAATACAAACTTGAAACATTATGGTTTATTGTCTATACATTGTAACATTGTAATGTCACTTTCAAACGAGTGATTAATCATCCAAACAATTAATGTTATTTTAACATAGGCTTGAATCTACACTATACATTACTCTAACTGGTGTTATTCAAGGTTAAAGGGGAAGTTCACTTTTTTTTCATATTTGAGCTTTGCTAAACATACACTGGGGGATTTATAGAGACCTCAGAATATTCACTTGAAGGTTTATTTTTAGATCTTTTACATTTATTTCAATAATGATTGTTTTTTGAAACACATTATTATCAGATTATGAGGAATTATGCAAATTGAGTTCAACATGAAAAAACAGTAAAGATCAAAGGCCTACATTTCTTTGCAATGGTCAACACATTATTCAGTCTATTCACTTTTTGTGGTTTGCAGTTCAGGTGCTGGATGTGAGATAAAATTATACAGTGTTTGATCAGTTTCAAAAAGGGAAGAAAAATCCAATCATAACTAGAAAACACTGGGAGCTGCATAGCAACTTAGTCATAACTAAACAAGCAGGAATACATGCTACGTCAGCTGAACCATCTAGAACCAATTGTAATTAGGAGGAACATTTGGGACGGCATGCTCTGAGGACTGTGTTCACTATGTGTGTTATATGGATATTGTAATAGTATTGTGTCTAGTGGGAGAAGGGGGGGTTATCTTTAATTTAACTAGATTTATTGCTTGATTGAATAACTATAGAATGTGCCTAAAACCCAGGGGGAACTCAAAGTAAAAACACACAAACTTACCCACATAACAAGTACATTTCAAATGGTGACTAAGGAGGTATAGTAATTTATGTAATGTCTTTCATAATGCAGTATTTTACAGAGGTATTTTAAATATATGTACAACTTCAGTGGCTCCAAAGGAAAGTCAGCAATAGTTCTCTGTACTGTAAAATGTATATTAAATTAGAAATATTAATTATTGAGCACAGGCTACTGGAATCAAATTTTAGATAAAACAGCAGTTATTAAATCTTTCCATATTATATGATTGGATTATGTTTTTAAGCTTCCTTTTGTACTTATATCCTTGTAAAGTTATTTCAAATTGAATTTCCCCAAGTATCAGTAAGAAGTATAAAAGATACTAGAAATATATTACAATTTAGTTGAGCTAACGTGTGCTGACAGGAAAAAAAAAAAAAAAAATCATTGTCATTTGCAAAGCCAAAAGTCAGATACCTTGCCCATCATTTGACACAAGGGAAGCAGCCGCAGAACATCTTCTTAAATGGATTGTTGTTGTTGTGTCTCTTGGCTCGACCGAGTCGGATCAGGGCTTCACCAATCAAGGCGTCAGTTTTCTGCACGTTGACAAAGATGTAGTCTATCATGGGCCCTTGTTCTTCCACCAGCATGGCCACATCTAGGAAGACTTCATGGATGCTTTTGATGCGTTTCTCCAGCTCCAGCAGGTCCTGATGTCTGCTTTCGATCTGGTTGAGTGCAGATCGTGCTGTTTTCCCTTCTGAGATCACATTTTCACTGAAGACGTTCCACTGGCCATTCTCCAGCATCTCCTCAATCTCGTCTCCGGTCACCTCTCGGCCCACGATCTCCATCTGCCTCTGGATGTGTGACTTACACGTCTCCTTGTGACTCATCTCTGCGTCGTTGTACTCCATCATTGCATCTCTGAAGTTGTTGCTCAAGCCAGCGTACTGTGTTCTGGCGATTCTGGCCACTGCTGAGTTGATACCATGTTCTTCTTCCAGCTCTTTGGCATGAGAGTCAATTTTGCGAAGGCGAGCCAACAGGTCCTCTCCGCGGGTCTTGATGTCAGCTGCAATCACATTGGAATCTCGTTTTATTGTGCTGGTGCGAGTGGGCTGGGTGAGGATTCTTGAGTTTTGGTCCCTGAGACGCTTCACATCCAGGCGGATGAGCTGGATCTCACGCCTCGCCTCCTGAGCCTCATCAAACACAACTTCCATTTCATCGCTGTTGTCAAAAACAACAGCCTGCTGTTGGAAGTCATCTTCCAAGTCCACATTGCTGAAAGCGTCTGAGACAGACTCTGCATATTCCAACTCTTCTATGTTGCTGCTGGACTCAGAGAAAGCCTGTAGGTCACTCAGTCTGTCCCTCATGGCTGCCCTAAATGAGAATGAAAGCAAAACGTGAATGCCTCATCGTATGCTTTTGTGCATTAATTATCTGCTTAGAGTTGGTTAGCGGTGGCTGCCTTTAGCATGATGTACACTGAAGTATTCCTCGTTATTTACAGAACAAACAACGTTGCCTAAACAGGTGACATCTAGTGAAAACCCCACAAAAATCACCCCATAGCGAAGCTAGCTAAAGCTAGCTAACTCACACAAAAGCTAGTTTCTTTGTACACACAAACACATAGTTTCAGATGAAGTGTGCAGTTACATCTACATATTAAATATTTATTTTAAAATAATGTTCAGCTTACCACAGGTAGCGAGACATACTAAAAGAAAGAAGTTATATTTGATTAAGTTCTATAAAATACACACAGCTTTATTTTTATTTCTATGGAGGATATAGCTGCGTGAATATAATTTGTGTACCTTTGTGTACATCGTGTAGTTATATTCACAGATTATAAGTGGATTCTATAAATTTCTGGACATAAGGCATGGGCCTAACACTAACCCTAATCTATTTATTTTAAAGGAATTGGTTAATGTGCCTCAGGACCTAACCAAGGGGCTTAACATTATTATTTTTTCTTCGTATTGAAGAAAGAGTTGGCACTAGCTAAAATCCCTGAGTCATTGGGGAAGTAATTACCCATAATCTTTAACTTTAGCCTTTTATTGTAAAAAGGCATTTTACACAGTCTAACATAATTGGGAAAGTAGTTACCCATAGCCCTACCCGTAACCTTTTTAGTCTGAGCTATAGAAACAATTCTTTAGCTATGACTTCAGCTCTTTGCTAGCTGGTTGACTAACAATTTCTATTTTAGGCTTAGTTCCCTTGCTTTGTTTGGCCTGGGGCTCATCTGCAGGGTTGCATCCTGAAATTACTGACCTGTACTTCAAGATTAATTTACATCAATTTACATTAAGATGCCCACTGACAGTGTTTGAAACATGCATAAATTACACATCTTTATCAAAATAAAAGCCCTGTTTCCATTGCCTCACAAACAGAAGTGGTCAAGTTTTTCCTTGTGTCTAACACTGAAAGAGTCACTAGACAAGTTCTTCTGAGCAAAACTATTTCAGGGTGGCGTCACTCACCAAACAAGTTTGTGTGAATAGCTTAGATTTTACTGAGATCTCTCATTCCTGCATGAGGAAACTTTGTGAGAAATATTAGCAAAACATATGATATTTTAAAAGACATAATTAAAAAACCCCCAAAGTATGTTTTAAAATATATTGAAGATATTGTTCTGTCATGAATCTACAAACGTTTACTTTGACACAGAAAGGGGGAAAAATCCCTTAATCCTGAGTTAATGAAACAATAAAAGCTCTAGTTTTCAGTTTGTCATGAAACTCTCTCAGTGTCAAAATCAACTGCAATCATCTTCAAATTCTGTCATATAATATGTGAATAAATCATTAAAATGAAGTGAATGAAAATAATATTTCAGTATCAGTGATAAATCAATTGTTTACAGTTTATTTTAAATTGAATAAGTGAACATGATTATTTTACTGCTATGGGATACAATTTACTCTGTATATTAAAATCATAACAGAATCCAAATTACATTTTCAATGTGCCCTGAATTCGCATTTACAGCTTCATTGACTTCACAATTCATGTTGGTCCAGTGGATCTTGTAAATTGTACAATTAATTAAATTCACGTGCAGATAATAAGACACTAAAACTCTCTCTGTAAGTATTGACAGTACAGACCCAGCTGATTATTCTGTATATTTAACTCCAAATTACCTTAACGTTTCTCCTGCAGTTTCACAGACGAGAAGAGCTCCAATCACGCCATCTCATCTTCAGGGACTCGGGGTTGTCAAAAGCAGGAGAAGCGTCATTTTATCGCGTGCGTAAAGGAATGTGCGTTCCGGGACGCGCCTCTTACGCACGACGACGCGCACTGCGCCGCTGGCCGATTTAACCCCACACAGCAGGCTCGACCAACAGTCTGCAGGAATGAAGCTCAACAGAATCCAAACACGTACACGACACCATGAACACAAGCCACGCCCCCTTTATAATCATCATCACCACTCAAAGGTTCACTAAAAAATACTGAACCCCTCCTTTTTCAAAACTAGTTTACTAATCAATATGTGGCAAACAATAATGGTAAAAAATCATAATTATTAATTTTATTAAGGAAACTATTTAGTGTTTTAACATCACGAACGAATGTGTCCCTCAATCAAAACCGTGTCTTTAATGGGAACTGTTATAACATCATGAAATCAGAAACATGCACAGGTAGAAAGGGTCATGAGAAGGATGTCTGTATTTGTATTTAATATATCATCGACCCTATATCAGTGTCGTAGTTCATAGGGAGAATGGGGCTTCGTGGTCCAAGTGCACCATATAAATGTAATCACAAAGACACTAAGTCTAAGGAGCATGTGCTCGTGACTCTTTTTTTAAATCACTTAAAATGTCCGGTTTGATAGCAGCTTCTAAAGCATTTTCTCATCCCTGGTGGATATTCTAAAAGCCAGAGAGCTTAAGCACAGAGTCAAGCCTGTCCAACAGGATAAGAGCTGAGGGACATTCTTACCAGACAACTTCAGGCTTAAGTTATCATATAAACTGAGAAATCCTGTTTGGGGAATACCACCCAAACCCTGATACAATGTCCTGCACTTGTTTTCTCAGGTATCTGCCTGAACACCGTGAGAGTTTGCTAATGATGTGACTGGTGTAATAAGGTGAGCTGGAAGAAGTGAAAACACTCAAATGCAGGCCTCCATAGTCATGGCTGGTAATGTCTGAGGGATGTATGTTTTTGTAAACATGCCAAACAACCACAGTTTCCCGAGGTGGATAAACGGTGTTACATTTTCATAGCTGTTCAAGCTCTATTTGAATCCTACTAAATGATCTAATCTTTGTCTCTTTTGATATATACAAAGATACACAACTGTTTCTGATGTCAAGCAAGATATTATCATCCAACACTTTTTCAGAAACACACCAGTAAAAACATTACAATATACGCTGGGGTGGAAACCACGGGGCATCTCACAATTTCATTTAATTTCCTTTGAGATCAATAGACTATACATCGATCTATATGTTATTATTACTATGCATCGTCCATGATAATGCTATTACAGTAGTGTGATGCTCAATAAACTTCAAGACAATTCTGTTACATAATGATATTTGTGCAAAAGAGATGATAAAATGTACAACTAAGTGAATAGCTTAACTTTACGCTTTTAACAAAAAATACATTGAGTGCAGGTTCCATGGGGTCTATGCACGTTTGTTCCATTGCCTGTGTACTTCATTCTTACAATACATTTCTTGTAAATCACATAATATTTGTCCATTTTGTTAGTTCCTTCATTTGACATTGATATTTGGCACCAGTGTATCGCACATGATGTATCGCCGAAGGACTTGGCACATTATATCACCACATTTACATTTTGTATGTTACACTTGCCCTGGATCATGACAGGGCAACATGAAACAAAGTCAAGCAATAGTAATACATCTTCAGAAAGACATATTAAACAAACAAATAAATGAATCAAGATGCTGAAAATGAAGAACACCAGGGGCACAAATATCAAGAAAAGCAGCTGCACCTGGTTCAAACTCCACTCTGATAGGATACAAAAGAAAACATGAAATGGAAGAAACATTCATTCATTCATTCATTCATTATCTGTAACCGCTTATCCAGTTCAGGGTCACATTGGGTCCAGAGCCTACCTGGAATCATTGGGCGCAAGGCGGGGAATACACCCTGGAGGGGGTGCCAGTCCTTCACAGGGCAACACAGACACACACACACATTCACTCACACACTCACACCTACGGACACTTTGGAGTCACCAATCCACCTACCAACGTGTGTTTTTGGACTGTGGGAGGAAACCGGAGCACCCGGAGGAAACCCACGCAGACACGGGGAGAACACACCAACTCCTCACAGACAGTCACCCGGAGCGGGAATCGAACCCACAACTTCCAGGTCCCTGGAGCTATGTGACATATAAATAAAACAGCTAAATAAAATAATTAAAAAAATTAAATCCTGTGTACACACACCTGAATTCTGTTTCCTCTATAAATCATAATCTTCTTCAAAATGTGCACAGATCCACTTTAAAACCCACATGTATCCATTCATTCATATCTGTAACCGCTTATCCAGTTCAGGGTCACGGTGGGTCCAGAGCCTACCTGGAATCATTGGGCGCAAGGCAGGAATACACCCTGGAGG
This sequence comes from Hoplias malabaricus, assembly GCF_029633855.1. Classification (NCBI taxonomy): domain Eukaryota; kingdom Metazoa; phylum Chordata; class Actinopteri; order Characiformes; family Erythrinidae; genus Hoplias; species Hoplias malabaricus. Next base: position 14,365,204 of record NC_089806.1, read on the forward strand.
GGGCGCCAGTCCTTCACAGGGCAACACAGACACTTTGGAGTCTCCAATCCACCTACCAACATGTGTTTTTGGACTGTGGGAGGAAACCAGAGCCCCTGGAGGAAACCCACGTGGACACAGGGAGAACACACCAAACTCCTTACAGACAGTCACCCGGAGCGGGAATCAAACCCACAACCTCCAGGTCCCTGGAGCTGTGTGACTGCGACACTACCTGCTGCACCACCGTGCCACCCACATCCATCCATCCATTATCTGTAACCGCTTATCCAATTTAGGGTCGCGGGGGGTCCAGAGCCTACCTGGTATCATCGGGCGCAATGCGGGAATACATGTATCCATAAATTGCCAATTCAAATAACCTCATTAAATATTTAAATATGGGCTTCCCTATTCATCTTCGAGTAGGATAATGGAGTCAATGGATGATGGAAAGAAAATAATAATAAAAAAATAAAATTTTTAAAAAGTAAATAATATTAATAAATACATTTTATTTATAAAACACACTTCTCCAAGACCGTTTAAAAGTGCTTTGCAAATTTAAATTTTACAGATAAAACAGAATTAAATCAAAATAATTAAAATGAAAAAAAAAATACACAATTGAAAAACAGAGTGAAATAAAATAATCTACAGCCAAAAATGCGTACGAAACTAAAAGACCCTTCCATCCAAAGGATGCAGTATTTGCAGTTCTTAATCTGTGCACCAGGCGGCAGCTACATGCCTCAGACGGCTAATGCGCTCCCTGTCGACTGGAAGCAGCGTTGCCCACCTGCGGTATGGGCGGAGCAAGGCAAAAAAGTGAGACCTACGTGAACTTCCGCACTGAGAGCTTTGTGTGTGTGTGTTTTCGTTTTCTTCTCAGCGGTGAGTTTTCACGCTTCCTGCGTCAATCCTGCATGTTCATGCAGTGAATATTTAAAAGAAAATTCGTCTGCTTTATTGGCTTAATGTCGACAAACTACTGAGCACCTTGAAACAGGTAGGCCTTCGATACACATTTATTGGCACTGTCACAATAATGTTAAAATGTTGAGACGTGAACACTGCTGATTTTCTCAACGGTAAACCTCCTGCTGACTGTTTGTGTAAGTTATTTTCACTGTAACTTTAAAGTAAAACGAGAGAAGAAGAAAAAAGACAAACCAGGCTTTGTTTTTTCATGTGGAACTGATGTGGAAACATTAGCAAGCATGATTAGGAAACGGGTCTGCCTGGTTTGGCAGGGTCATCACGTGCAAATAGTAGATGTGTTTAAAAAACTAGCCATGTTTTTTATTATTATTATTATTCAGAGTCTTTAATTGCAGTTAATAAGTGAGTCCATCCTGTTCACGTATTTATATCCTTCCAAGAATAAATACACCTGTGCCAAGCAAATAATGGCTTTCTCGTCTTACAGGTTATACACCTCACTCCTTTATTGCTTTATAGATACTTTATTGTGCTGCAAGGGACATCTGTTATTTTGTGACCACTGGGCCTTGTCTGTGAGCAGTACTGCTTTGACACTGAGGGTTTAGCTTGCCCTATTTTAACTTTCTAATTGGGATTACCCCTATATCTAGGGTATTTTAGAGGTCATCTCTCAAGCGTGTTAGGGACCACAAGATGTGGAAGGCTGGGGAGTCCCCATTGACTGGACTCAGAACTTCAGATTTTATCACACGAGTACAGATGCAGCAGTCATGTCAACATCATATCAAAACTCTGAAACCTCGTCTCCATTTATACATTAAAAAAGACTTCCTTTTATATTGTGAGAAGTCTCTACTTACTTCTGTTCTAACAGAGAAAACATGGCTTATGTTCAGTTACATAATCAACACATTTCATAAGTTCACCAAAGTTAAGTTAAATGACACAATCCACATTTAAGTTTATTTTGATTTGAGTCACTGAGAATAATTCCCAATTAACTTGAGAACACAGACATTGGCATTGTGGCCCCTATTAAATGTTCGAGTTTAGACACTTAAATATGAATAATGTGCATACAGATCTGTCTTTGAATAAATAAGATGACCAAACACTTGGTTTTACATCCTCTTCAGACCTGTGCCACCATGAGGGACAGACTTAGCCAACTTCAAGCTTTCTCCCAGGCTAATGGCCATCACGTGGAGGAGGTGGAAAACGCTGTTGCTGACTTTCCCTCACGTAACACCCGTCATGAAAAAGGACCCCAGGAGCATGGCAGTGATGCTGAGATGGAGGCCGTGCTTGATGAGGCTCTTGGCATTCGACGTGACATTCAGCTTATCCTCCTAGATGTCAAGCACCTCAAAGAGCTTTATGCTCGAGTTTATGGTGAGATCACAAGCTGCCCACCAACTGCTGTTCAGCAGGACTCCCGTGCCATCGCTGCTAACGTTAAAACCCGTTCTGAAGACTTGTTGCAGCGTCTACAGAAGATGGACATCCATGCCAGAGAACTGGAGGAACAGCATGGAGCCAGCGGCACTGTTCCTAGAATTGCCCGGACCCAGTACACAGATCTGAGCAGTAGTTTCAGAGAAGCAGTAAAGGAATATAATGAAGCAGAGATGATCCACAGGGAGATGTGTAAGTCACAAATCCAGAGGCAGATGGAGATCGTGGGCCGAGACGTGACCGGAGAGGAGATTGAGGAGATGCTGGAGAATGGTCAGTGGAACATCTTCAGTGAAAACATGCTAACCGATGGAAAAACAGCACGTTCTGCACTCAACCAGATTGAAAGCAGACATCAGGACCTGCTGGAGCTGGAGAAACGCATCAAAAACATCCATGAATTGTTCCTGGACATAGCAATGCTGGTGGATGAGCAGAACTCGATGATAGATTACATTCAGACCAACGTCCAAAACACTGAAGCAGAGATGAAGAATGTGCTGATGAAGCTTGAAAGAGCCAAAAGACATGACCGGAGCCACCCCTTCAAAAAGATTTTCTTCTGGAGGCGCTAACTTTTTTTTTTTTGTTTTATTATTATTATTATTTTTTAGCCTTAGGTCATTATAATATTGAGTGCTATTTAAGGATTTTGTCAAATGCATGAATATAAATACGGTTAATATAATTATTAATATAATATAATAACGATGTAATACTTTTAATTCATTTTTAATTTGTTTTTGAGAACAAAAGTTGACTTTTAAATCTTAATTTATAATAAGTTTATATGTGTGTAAAACATTGTGAATGAATATTTGTCACTAACAGAGATTGTATAACTTTAAAGGGTACAATTAAAAAAAACGGTCCACTTCTGATGTCAAGTAAGTTTTTACCTCTTTCTTTTCCGAGCATCTCCAATCATAGCGCTAGACCTTTGCTCATATGATTAAAAATATGTGCAAATATGAGATTACATGGAAACAGACATACAGCTGACAGAAATAAGAGTACTGAGCCAAAACAGCAAAAAAGAATGAAGAAAGAAAGAAAAGCAAATCTGCTCACTTGCTCTTCAATGCCGTGTGCTTGGATTGGGATAAATAATGGCTCATTTAAAGGAACAGGTGTTCAAACCGGTCATTCTGAACAGGGCTGTTTAGAGAGGGTGAGATGGGTACGTTGACCAAAGCATTTCCCTGGCGTTCCAGTAATACTCCAAAGAACTATGTTAACTTGTAAACAAATAGATTATTATATTCATTGCTTGTCTGTAACCACTTATCCAGTTCAGAGTCATAGTGGGTCCAGAGCCTAACCGGAATAACTAGGTGCAAGGATCACACCCTGGAGTCTGTGCCAGTCCTTCACACACACTCACACCTATAAACACTTTTGAGTCGCCAATCCACTTACCAATGTGTGTTTTTGGATTGTGACATAATGTGATCTGTAGCCTGGATGTATAAGTTGATAATGCCTCTGTGCTAAAAACACTATGTTTAAAGTGGTTTTTACCTGAAGACCACAAATAAAATCTTATGTTTTAAGGTATATAGAGTTGCTTATACACTTCAAGTAAAAGTTGCTAAAGCCTGTGTGCTCAAAACCTGAAGTCACAATTACTGACGGAAGGAATAATAATTTAATTCATATCAAAAGTATTACATACAGTTTCATAAACAGAATTTGTATGTCACCATCTGCTTTTGTGTTTTATTTCAATAAATGATCAGTTTTTGACTTTTCGTTGAGCCTGTGTGCATCTCTCAGTCAGCTACAGTTTGAGTTAAGGTCTACATTTTCATTAAGGGAAAGATCTAAGCAGTCACTTGCTGTTACTCGTTAAGATTATTATATGATTTGCCAGTTAGCAACTTCATTATAAGTCTCTGTGACATACTGTGGATTATTAAACCTCAAATGTTTGTTATTCTGACTGCACTCACGTTGGTCTGAAAAGTGGAAATTTCTGCACTACTACTACTACTTGACACCAGGTGGCACCAAATACATTTTCATATCTCAGCTGTCCAAAGAAAAACCTATCTCCATTTTTAGTTTACTACATCATTTGAATACAGCAGCTGACCTTCACACTGTGTAAAAAATTCATGACGAATGGCCCAATAGAAATGCTCCTAAATTACTTGGAAGCAAATAACTTTACATTGACTTCCATTGAAAGTAAAACATTTTTCCCTTCTTCTCTAAAGTTGCTGTTTTTGAGATAAATGTTTTTCATTGGACATCAACTATAAACGCTCTAGTATATGGCCTGTATATTTTTTGCAAAAATGCACCCTCTTCAGCTTTTTTACAAGTCCTTTCAGGGCTGGTGAGTTAGATAAGGTAGGTTGGAAGCAGGAAGAACATCACAATGTGCAGAACAAGGTATAAACTGGGAACTACTCTTTTATAGCAGCAAAAACAGCTAACTGAAGACAGAAAGGCTTCAATGGTAAACTGTTTTTATAAATCCTGCCACATTAACATAGAATTTAACTGATGAACACACATCAAACTTTTAATCACGCACAAGTTCATTTCACCAGAGTGCATGTCTGTGTTACTGTAGGTATCGACCTAGACTCTAGATGTTGTTGCTCCCGAATCCTAACTAATACTCTAGAGGTGTCAGTAATAGGAGGACCATGGTCTTTGTCATTGTCCTGTCTAGACCTGGACCTGGTTAACAAGTGAGAACTTTTACATTTAAACTGGAGTGTTTTTTTTAACTAGTGCACCTTTTTTTAGCCATTACTGTGCAGGTTTAGTGTACAGTGCACATGCGTTGTACTTCACATGTGATGCTACTCAGCCAATCAGATGTGAGCATTATGATGAGTGCTCTGTGTATGTATGAATGACAAATTCAGAGCAGGGCTCCAGACACTGCTGTCCTATAGCCAAAAAACTAGCTCACTGGATGAGATAAAAGTTATTTGGGGACACTTTTGGAATGACAGGGTTGTGTGCGGTAAAACCAGAGATTTTAAATAAAGAGACTGATTACTGTATGTAAGGCTAAACGTGGAATCTGTTTACAGATAAAGTAACATGCTTTAGCAAAGGTGCCAATCAGCTTGCTTTTTATGCGTAAAATCCCACCATTTAACAAAACAAAAACAAGTTTGCTTGCTAGTTACACCATAAGAGCTTTTGTTATTAATAATTTGTCCAATTTCATGTGAAAGCTGACAAATATTGCTGAAATATATTGAATTTAAGGACGGCATGGTGGCCCAATAGGTAGTGTTGCAGTCACACAGCTCCAGGGACCTGGAGGTTGTGCATTCCAGTCCCGCTCCGGGTGACTGTGAGGAGTTTGGTGTGTTCTCCCTGTGTCCGTGTGGGTTTCCTCCGGGTTTCCTCCCACGGTCCAAAAACACAAGTTGGTAGGTGGATTGGCGACTCAAAAATGTCCGTGGTTTGTGAGTGTGTGTTGCCCTGTGAAGGACTGGCGCCCCCTCCAGGGTGTGTTCCTGCCTTGCGCCCAATGATTTCAGGTAGGCTCTGGACCCACTGTGACCTTAAACTGGAGCGGTTACAGATAATGAATGAATGAATGAATGTAATGTGATTTGAAATTCAGTTGCTGTTAACTACTGATGATGTTCCAGACCTTGGCTTGAGGAAATGTTCTCTAACTGGACTTTAATACATTTTCTTTAAACAGCCCTGTTCCGTTGCATTAGCCAAGGCGACCTCTAGTGTCCAAGCACCTGAAACACAGCAAACAATTGCTTATTAGTCACTAGCGTTCAAAATGTAATAAAATCACATTTAAATTAAACAATTCATGTTTTATTACAACTAACTAGCTTCTTAAAAAATAGACACTTATTAAAACATCATCAGAAATTAATATTTTTAACATACTGTGGACTGCTTTTATTTCAACCTCAGAGCAGCCACTGTGGTAACCGTGGAGAGAAAGTGTTCAAAATAACCGTCTGTCATTTACTTATTATTGTGGTTGTTCAATGCTGCTTGTGGGAAACGAACCCCAGGTCGGCAAAGAGCCGTGGGGCTGAGGCTGATTCTCTCCGGGTCTCGGTCCGTTTATGTGGGTGGGCCCAGCAGCTGTTCTGAAGACCTGCACAAACACAGGAACGACACACTGTTTTACTAGAACGGAAAAGAACAAGTGTATACATTCAATTTTCCATTCCACGCTAAGCCTATTAAGTCCAAGCTGAAATTAGTAACTAACTCTCTAAAACATCTTAAAATCACTGGAAAAATCTGAAGAAATCGGAAAAACTGGCTTCAATAACGCAAACAACATTCTTTATTTTCTACTCTCTGACCTCATCCACACGGATATTTTTTTAAACAAATTTTTTTGTCTGTATTTTGGCTCCCTGTCCTCAAGAAAACGTCGTTTATGTCACTGAGGGTGAGATTTTTGAAAACAGCGTTGTTTTCGTTATTGTGTGGACGACAGTTAACGGATTTTTCTATATTCTTGGAAACGCTGACGTCACACAGGTGTCTCATTCAAACAACTCCTCACTCCCTGTAAGGGTGAAACATGTCATTAGTCTAGAGTGTGTACTCTGTATACATATCACTAAAGTTCAGATTCCCATTTATGGATTTATATAAATTATGTTGTATTTGAAATACATAATGCACTATTACTTGTGTAGTGCACTACATAGGAAATGTGAAGTGATTTAGGATGGGTAATTTATATGGGCGGGGACTCTCACTACGCATGCGCGTTGCCCGTTTTCCCGCGTCAGAAGCTGATTGGCTGTTGTTAATTGAAGGGCGGGACTCGCTATGGCGTGTGTTACAAGTATTCAGATTTTTGAGACCAGGATCCTACCTTCGGTCTACTACGGAACTACAGCTGCTCTAACGGCTCCGGCAATTTTTTATCTCCTGCAGTAAGCAAGGTGAGGCGTAAATATTAATAAAATAAAAAAAGTGCTCTTACCCTGCCTTAATTACTGTACGACTCTTCATGATGAAGAGTAATCAAGTGTCCTGTGTGAGCATATATATTCTTAAGTAGCTTGAGCGAATAAAATATAAACATATTTATTATATAAGCTGAACTTAAATATTAAACCTGTTTTACTGGTAAATAAGCTGTTGGTTTGCGCTCCTTATGCTGTGGCTTTGAAAACAGCATCTGTGTCGTTGCCAAAGTTATAAACAAAAACTGGAGATTAATAGATCAAGGTATCAATTAGAATATAATTTGACTCATGTCTTGCTCAGTAGGGGATCTCATATGGTCCCCCGAGCAGATTGATTTATGTAACTTTTCGGTTTCTGTTGATTAATATGGATTAATTTTTAAATTTGTTAGGCTTGTTGTAGAAAATAATTTTATTACTTTGTGTTAGTGGACAAATATCCTTAAATGATTAGTTAAAATTAAGCATTTATAATTGTGTGAAATCCTGTATCTTATATGTACTCATATGAATGATTAACCAGTATTTAACCATGCATTTAAACAGTTTAGAATCTGCACACTAACTGGCATGATGACTCAGTATTTACAGGCTTTATTTGTAACATCTGAAGCTATAACGTGCGTTCTTCTGATGATTTACAATGTTTGTATTTTACATACACATCCTAGCCCGAACCACGTCTTGAAATTATGCTCAGTTTTGCTGGGTTTTTACATGGTGTTAATTCATTGCCTAGTGGTTGGCACCACAGAGTGTTAATCTTCCCGTAGCTCCTCGATTATATGGGTAGTTTTATCAGTAGGGGTTACTATTAAATATGTAACGATGCTTTGTTTAAACCCCGTGTGGCTTTGCTTTGTCTGCGGGTAACTGAGCAGATTTGTTGGGTTTGGGATTCTCTGTACATCTCTGCAAAGGCCTGGAACAGAATTCAAACTTTCTTAAATGCACATTGTAGAGTCCCGCCAAAGCCTTTAAAATGTTAAAATTGGTCCAGTTATGAAGTAGTCTATGGAAGTATTTTTGTTCTTGTGTTCTAACTCAGGATGGACACATTTTAATTAAGGTTTTATCTGTAGTAAATGTACTGTCTGTACATAAACTCTACCATTGTATTGCCAGTTAAAGGCGATGGCCAAAAGTTTGTGGGCACATTTTTGAATGAGTTCATGTGCTGTTTGTATGTTCTTCATAGAAAAACCAAAGATTTGGATGTGTTGCAGCTGCTGCATATGAGCTACGTGGTCATGCACAGACCTGTACAGCAAGCAATGGTGTCCTTTAGAGCCATGAAGCCCCATTTTCATTCTATTTTTGTTGATCTAAAGCAAATCCTATAGTTTGTGACCTCACTGAGGTTTGCCAGAAATACAGTAATTATGAGGCAAGCCAATATTTAGTATAATGCCTTTTGTAGAATAGCAGAAGCTATTGCTGAAGGCAAAGGAGAACAGACTTCTATTTATCTTTGCTTTCATGGGAATGTTTGTTGAGAAAAATGTCCATAAACGTTTGGAAATGTAGTGTCGATAGTTTAGTTTAGTTTAGTGAGGTATTTAAACTCTCTGATGGGTCTCTATGTTTAATCTATCTTTACTACTTAAAGGCTAAGCACCAGCTCTATGAAAGTGTCAAACAAATAAATACAGTAGAATTTGAGTTCCTAACTTGTGTTTATTGATATTCAGAAAACATGTTATTTCTTACTAATTCAAGGAATAAAGTTTAAAAGACCGTTGGTTTTCCCCCCCAGCGGTGTTCGGGAACTCTAATAGGCGTCTTGCCTGTGACGTAGATGGTGGACAACAACTCTAGAAGTTGCACTTAATTTAATGCAAAATGACAAAGGTGTGTTGTTTTTGGCTGCAATCATTCAATGTACAGTGGGACATCTGTGCACAAATGGCCCAAAGATCCCAAAATATCCAGAAAATGGACTAAATTTGTCAACTTTAAACGGGCACTTTGGAAAGGACCATCCGCTCACTCCGTTATCTGTAGCTCATTTCACTGGCGCTTTTCCAACAATATGGGCATGTAAGGACACCAACGAAAGGGGTTCAAGAGCCTCTGTAACATGGAGGTAAACAGGGTAAGTACACTTACTTCGTCTGTTTTAGTTGGAGTTAGTTAACGTTAGCTTGACTTGCTAAACTCGGTGGCTCAGATTATACTCGGCTACGTAGCTGCATTACGGAGGTTTATAGTGTCGGATGAATTCGAGTTCGACTTCGATCACATTTACAAGAATAACGGTACCTCTAAATTTGAGTTTATCTTATTGTCATGAATAATGTTGGTTATTTAGCTATCGCTAGATACTGTCTTAACAGTCAGTCATAACGGTCTTTTACCGCGGCGTTGTTCAGCTGTTGTCCACCAGTGACGTCACGGCTGCGTTCAAGAATTTCCGTAGCGAGCTCGGGTTTTTCCCTCAATTTAATAAAATTGTCAGTTTTAAAGCAAATTAAGCTGCTATTTTCATTTTAATTCATACTTATATATGTCATTAACTAAAATAATGTGAAATATTCATGGAGTTCCATTAAGTGGTACTTAGCTTTTAACAGGCACATGCTTTATAAGAAGAAATTTTATTGTAATTAAACAAACTTTCTCTGATTAGCAGCCAAATTTTACCTACTGTGGAAAAAGATCAAGTATGTAATCTCAATTTTATTCATACAGCCCAGTCCCAGCTTGAGCATGCCCACATATCAGCATGCCATTTGTGGACTTTAGTTCATCTTTTAATTAAACAGCACCCCATAAACTGGTAAACATCCTTAGCAACCTACATTTAAACTGCACTCTGCTCATAGATCATGAATTTTAGAAATTGTCACAGACCACAGAACTTTATAAAGACAGAAGATGGCAAATAACTGTCATATTCCTGATTAACTGCCTCTTTGAATGTTTTAAATATGTCCAGCCTCATCTGGATTTCTGTGTCTAAATACACCAAAGAGTAAAACTCTTATTTGGAAAAGTTTTTCTTCACTTTTTGAAGTGTTTATTGTAGGAATGGAACACTTGTAGACATTCTCACTCTACATATGGGCATTTTTGTATGTCAATTTATTTTATACATTTTTTTAGTTACACTGCATTTTCATATCTGGCCAATTGCTGTAGTGTAATTTAATGCACATGAGTTTGGTGTCAGTATGTTTTGAATGAAGTGCGCATGTGAAATACCTGATATCAACTCAATGACATTGCCACAAGCAGTAGTTATGTTGGTGGACTATATAGTGGAAACAAAATAAATAAATAAATAAAATAAATTGGTCCATGACAAGACTCCACTCTGTTAATCGGATCTGTCAATTGTTATTTATGAGTTTGGACCAGCCTGACGTCAGCTTTAAATGGTCTACAGTTAAAGTCCATGCCTCAAGACCAAGGAGAAGCAAGACAAGGGTGTATTTTTTTTTTTTTTTTTTTTAAATTTGCTTTGTAGTATAAAGCGTGGTGAAATGGGGCCTGTATGCCTATGGTTTTGGATTTGAAAATGCTTCATTTTGGTGCTAGCAGGTAGTCCACATGAAAACCATGTCTATGGCACATTTCAGAAATCAATGTGCCACTCTGTAATTTCCGTTAAAATGACTTCCTCAAGTCCTCCCAGGAACCAGTGAATGAACTATTTGTAAACTTCACACCCATGTACAACCTAGAGCTCTGTTCCTCTGCTGTACACCACCTACTGAAATGGGGAAAAGTATAATGGGAAACACGGCATGTTTTGTGTGTGGTGGGTTCCCCCCCTTCCCTCTCTCCCCTCTTACACTGCAGCTTTCATAAACACTAACTTTTAAGTTGTTCCATTGAATTTGGAATGTTAAGCAGCTTTTCAAGTAAACTGCACAGTATGGTGTCCCAAAAGTTCACTTGGGGTGTGTTCTCGTTAACTGACCTGGAACTGCTCGTAAACTTTCTTGTTTTTTCCCTTGCAGCTCCAGAATTACAGCTCTTTTCAGGCTTTCTGCAAAAGGTGAGTCAGGCTTTCCACCACAGGATCAAAGTTGACTTTCACTGTGAACTCCTTATCCCCACTATATTTTCTCATGTAAAATGTTTCTCATGTAAAACGTGCTGCAGTAATGTCACCCCACTGGGTGGAACTCTGTATTTATGTGGTAAACTATATCTTTGTCTGCATGTGCTTTATGGCCTCTGATTTATTAGTGTCTTTGTGAATGTCTCAGGAGCAGAAGAGAATTTTGGCCCTCGTGTCTTCCAACTGAAGATTGCTGCAGAATAAAAGGTTTATTGCCTATTTTATCTATATCTATGCAGTGGTCTGACATTTTGACAGTTAAGTATGTTTAGCTTTTGTTTGAAGTCAGTTTTTGGAACAGGGATTCTGAAAGTTACTTTGCAAGGTCACTTGTGGAGAGAGTACCTGAGTGTAATTTGGTGAAAATAACTAATGGAAAATATGAGCTTAAAGAATAGATGGTAAGATGAATGAAGTCATACACCGGCTATAATGTGTGAGCATTTCTTAGCGCCTATGTTTTCATCTTTTAACTAAATGCTTATATTGGAAGAACCTCATGATTGTGGTTAGATTTTTGGAAATCATTTTTGTTCTGTTTGTCCTGAAAAAGACCGTTCTGTTTTTCTTTTGGTTCTAGACATTTCATGTCAATTTCTGCTCCCAATATATATATATTGGGAGCAGACCTTAATTTTGAATCTTAACAGCTTTTTAAAATCAACTTTTGCCCTGTTCCACTGATTCCAAATTATGCTTTGAATTTGGAATTGAGTCCTGTCAAAAAATTGGTTTAGTTTAAAGCAAGTCAGTCTTAGTTGTACATAATTCAATCAGTGATGTAGTCATGAATGAAGTCATAAGACAAATAAATAAAAAAGGTTTTAACACGGAATGTGTTGCTGTACAGAGTAACTTCAACTTTATCTGATGTATTTGTAACAAACTACATCTGAGCTGAAAGCTACATTAAAGTGGCATCACAGGAAATTGTTGCAAGGCAGTTGCAAAACTGAGACAATGTTTGTGGGTTTTCTTGTGGGTTTTGTAACCCATTAGATTGAATGTGTACAGCTTTTACTGCAACTGACTGTTTTTGCATGTCTTCAAGTTAAAATCGTTCCTGAATTTGGAGATATTTATGCCTTACATAATCCAAAACAGCGAAAATGTCTTTTTAATCCCATTGGCTGTCAAATTAATTATTGCCTTTCATTAAGGATTAGAGAATGGTAATTCAGAATCTGCTTCTACCTAACCTACTGTTTTCTGGAACTAAACAGTATTGCCCAGTACTATACGGTCAATGATTTAGACCAACTGTGTAGTGTTTGTGTTATATCGCTGTGAAAGTGTTTAACCTGAAAACTGAATAGGAGGAAGGTTAAAGTGCTTGTATGTTAGTTCAACCTGGCCAAGAATATTGTGCAGTTTTCTAAGTGTCAAGTTTGTCAAGTCAAATCTGTTTCCTTTTTGTAGTGATAAATTTACATTTTCTATTTAGTGGTGTAATTAGTCGTCATGTGTAGAGGAAGCTGGTAGGATGGAGCCTTTCTGCTCTTAAAGAATGCCTTTTGGCTATATTTCCAAAAGAGGGAATGCAGGAATATGTAATAAAAATAATATTTCCCAAGCTGCCACAAATGGGTTCAATAGAAAGCTAACTTCATTGTACAGGTTTACAATGCTAAAAGCATGAATTTTAATCCTACTGTTACATCAACTTAACTTTATTACACTTTATTAAGGGGGCAGCCATGAGGTTGAGTCTGGAGGGTTGCCGGTTCAATTCCCAGGACTGACAAGAGTATTCATTCATAGCTGATGTGCCCTTGAGCAAGGCACCTAACCCCCAAACTGCTACCCGGGTGCTGAGGTGGTTGGCAGCTCCCTGCTCCGGTTGTGTTTACTGCTGTGTGCACACTAGTGTTTGTGCTCACTGCCTCGGATGGGTCAAATGCAGAGAAGCAATTACCCTAAGAGGATCAATAAAATTGTCAAAGTATATTGAATTTTGCTGATGTTTCACAAGTGAAGTTTGTCTCTTCTTGCTTGAAATATTGCTTTGGCTGTTCAAGAGTACATCGTCACCATTGAGGCAAATCTAGGCTACAGAAAATCCAGTAAAGAACTCAGTGATAGACTCAATATATGGCTTTGTGCATTCATTGATGCAGTAGTGTACTATTAAGTGGCACTTTTTTATACCCAAGTACCCCAAGCTCATGTGGCTATAAATCACAGTAGAATGGGGGCTTAAGTCATGCTCATTCAAAAGTCCTTATGTTGTCTGGAAATGAAACAAAGCCAGATAACCAACAGTAATTATAATTCATACACGACATAAGATGTAAAAAATTTGGTGATTCCTTTGCTCACACACCTGATTCAACTCATCTGTTAATTGACAGGTTTAAGGGTTGTGTTTTAGCAGAGGAATCACCAAACTTTGCTGGATACCGGCCCTCCAGGACTGGAGTTGTGCACCCCTGCATTAGAGCTTAATGACATAAGGGCCACCGTACACTCTTCCTACCTGCAGCCCCAAAATTTCTGTTTAAATCCTGTACCTCAGTGCTAAGGTTGCTGTGGCTGTTTATGATCTGATCAGCAAAAAACTAGTTACTCATTGAGCCCATCACATGAATACCCAAACCAGCCCCTGCATTACTAGCTCTTCACGAGGTCATCAGGTAGGCACCTCCCCTCATCTGTTTCAGTTAATTAAGCCTCCAGAAGGCTCAACAGTGAAGTCTGCTGTCCAATACCCACCCAGCTCCAAGCCAGTTTTACAGTCCTACATTACCCTTTACCATCAACAACCATAAATCCACACTGGCCTCTCTGGCTACTAAGGCTGTACCTAGTCCCACTGGCACTGTTAATGCATGCTCAGTGCCACCAGTCATGTGAACTTTTACATGCTACATCACCTCTACCAGTATTTGTAGCCTGTGCATGCTCTCAAACATTCCCACTCACACACGAACCTAACCATTTTTTATTAAACTAGTCCTTTGCCTTCTCTTTGGTGATGTGGCCTTAATAAAAGCTTTCCACCAGTCACCTGACCCAAGGCCTATTCTTCTGCATTGTACTTGGGTGGGGGCTAATCGGCCATTATTTTTGACAGTGGGGAGGGGATTTCTCACACATTGACTGTTCATGAGATAATGTGTGAACCACAGGTGTTGAGAAAAACTGTCACATCAGGTTCATAGCAATGTAGAAGAACAACTAATTAAAATATCAGAAAGCTGTTAACACCAGTGTGTAGCTCTAAAGAAAACTGCATAAATGTTTGCAGTGAATTTTTTCACCATATATCAGCACACCTTTTTAAACATGGACTTCCCAAAAAACTATTTTCAGAGTTAATTTTTACGCAAATCGATGAATGACATACATACCTCTCTCTTATTGTTGAGAGATGCATGTGTAGCTTTTTGGGAACAAACTTTTTAGGTAGGTGAAATTTGTTAAAATGTCAAGGCATGTCAGATAACCTCAGACTCCAGGGGGTTAAACACTGCGGCACCACTAACAACTTCCTTACGGCCTTGTACATAACCCTTTCCATCTTCTCCTCTTATAAACGGTCAATGGCCACCTAATGAGGCAGTAAACCAAACTGCAGACACCACAATTTCAACTTCACTGGCAAACTTGATCTATCAATGCTATTAACAGCCTTTACCAGTTCAGCTTTTAGTCCCACAACTTGCTCCGTATCATTTACAGCTGCATTTTACCGTCTACCTAAACTCTTCACTGGTTTCTCCAGTACCATAGGAATAATTTCTACTTCAGTCAAATTTCCTATACATGTTTTCCCTTGACAATCGACAGACTTCTAGACTTTCATATCCATTCATGTAAGCCCTAATTGGGGGGGAGCCTTACAGTCCAACCTCTCCCCCACCTACGACCCCCTTGGAGGCCCTATTTACTACCTCTGTTGTCATTGTGAATGCTAATGTTGAAATCCTACATCTAGCCATTTTACCTATTTCTAATCGCTGCCATAATGTTACTAATTGTCCTGTGCTAAAACAAAACTGAATATCCACAAAGTATACTTTAACCAGCTTACTATCCTTATCTGGCACCTGGAAGAATTCAGAAGCTGTCAACAAGTTTGTGGTGCTGAGCCAAATGTATTAGCTAAATCTAGGAAGAAGATATGGAAATCCTCCACAAAATCTCCCAAGACCTCAGGTGCATACTTGTACACTTGATATGGCACACCATTAGGCCCTGGAGCAGAACCTGCCTTTGCATGACCCACAACATCTTGAACCTCACTCTATTGGCTAACCTCCATTTGCCACTTAATTTCACCAAATGGTGGAATATCTCATGTCAACTCTACCTCCGTTGCCTTATCTTTTATCTATATACACACCACTGAAATGCTCTTCTAATTTTCCTCTAACTTTACCTAAAATATTAAATTTCTTCTCTTTTGGTCCCTTCAAACCAGCCCATAAACATTTCAAATCATCCTTAATACATTTCCAATCTAGCTTATCTACTGCAGCTGGCCATTTTACCTGCGAAGCAACCAGTACAGATGTATGGAGATGTGAATGGATGAAATATTACTTTTTATATATTTTTTTATTTTTACACATTAAAGTCAAGAACAAGCATAAATGCCCCTTTTTTCCTGTCTCTATTCTGTATTATTTTAGAGTGAATATATACTAACAAATTTTGATTCATAGTAAATTTTAAATGGATGACACTAAAAGCCATATATGCATTTTAAACAGTGAATGTTCGGAGGAATAATGGTAAAGTTTAAATAATGCAACACAATGCAGTATAAACACCATGTACAGAATTACTCTCAAATGCCATGACAACTAGAAGGGATGCACAGTGTTTTCAGAAGTAAGATGGGTGTTTACTGTACAAAACAATCTGATAATAGCCTGGGCCCTTTTGTAGTGCATTGGGATGCATACACACCTGAAATTGAGTGTGGTCAGGCAAGATGATTGAAGTTCTGTGTGCTTTTGGGGTCCCCCCCCAACGTCTCTCCATTCTTACCTTCTCCTTCTCACCACTGCTCTTCAGGTATTGATTTTTGGGTAGTGATGTTGCCAAACAAATCTGCCATAAAACTGTTCTTTGGTGACTTGGATTTACACTTTACTGAATTAGATCCTTATGTATGCCAAGATGCTTCAGGATTATTCCATGCCAACTTTCCTGTCTGGTCAAATCATGGATTTCTATGGAATGGGGGTTGGAGAAAAGGGTTCAAATTTCAAAGCCTGATCAGACCTTGGAGCTGTGTTCCAAGTAAATATGCACTCTTAAAAGAATGTACAGGTGCTGGTCATAAAATTAGAATTGCATGACAAAGTTTATTTATTTCAGTGAAACGTGTCTATTGTACTCATTCATTACACACAGACTGATATATTTCAAGTGTTTATTTCTTTAATTTCATCATTATAACAGACAACTAATAATTTTCTGCCGCGACCCTGAAATGGAAAAGCGGAAAAGATGATGATGATGATAATCTTCTGTTATTGCATTTTGCATGCTATGGGACTTTCAGCAGTGACACTTGAGCCAGCTTTCATACATTCATGGATTATTCTGGGAAAGGACTAGCAGTGTTTTTATGATGTTATGAATAGTTATACATTATAAAAGCACTAAACATTTCTTTTACTCAGCACACCTTGGGTTTTATGAAATAGAATTTGAATCACTTCAAGTCTTATTTGCATTTATGAAGTCACTACTGTAACCAAATTAAAACAATAATAAGAAATATATATTATTAAGGTCAGGTACTGATATTGGACAGTTAGTTCTGGATCACAAACCCAACATCAACTCATCCCAAATGTACTGACAGTAGGCTGATAATTCTCCACCAACCACCCTAAAATGGGCATCTGACACCACATTGGTAGGTGATTTAGCTGTGTAAAGTTGTCCACATGTTTGATTGTATGGGTGACTGTGTGATGTCCTGCAATGAACTGGAACCTGTCCAGGTTGGGTTCCTCACTTGTTTGCAGTCATTCTGGGTAGGCTCCAGACCCACACCGTGACCCTGATCAGGATACTGTGGATAGAGCAGATGGCATGAGAGAATGAATTTAAATGGTAACCAGGTTCTGAGAGACAACTTAAACACTGAAAACAAAATCAACAAAAACAATAATAATAAACAACTTTTTCATGATATTCTGATTTTATGACCAGCACCTGTAGCCTCACATACAGTATAAATGTAACTTTAACAAAACTTTAAAAATCATTTTTCTTTTTTTAATTTTCACTTATGCTTTCCCCTGTGTGAGGCACTGATTTTTCTGTATTGCTTAATCATGTTTGGTCTCATGCTTATTGTAACACTGACATGCCCTTTGGCATAAAGTAGTCAAGATTCCTGGAATAGCAGCCGTAGGGGCACGGTGTCTAGGGGACAGACTGTGATGATGTAAAATGCAGTTAATGAGTGGACAATTTCTCACATCACCAAACAGGAGCACTGCTAGCTTTAGCTCCACAAACAAAAGGGGTTTTCTCAACCCCAATTTCATGAGCAGCTGAGCATGTTGGTTTTGCTCATTTTCACTTTGCTCTGACCTCACTCTTCAGGATTTGACAGCATGTCTTATAATTGCTCTCAATTAGTCTTCCTCCCTTAACTTGTTCATCAATCTCAGCGTGGCATCTGCCCATTTTATGATCAATTCTGGAGTAATTCATTTTTCCATGGGTTCTGAAGAAGGGTTTGACTCTGCTGTGGCATCCTTCAAGCACATGGATGTCCTTAACCTGAGGATCAATGTTCCATCATTCAAGGCAGGGGCAATGCTGGTTTTGGGACATTTTGTCACTGTTGAAGTAGACTAGCACTGCCAAAGAAAGCACCAATTTTACTTCCTTGATGACAGAATTGTTTAGTTTGGTTCACGCATGCTGTTTCCAGAAGTCAGCTTAATTTGATGTGAAGCACCTGAAGTTTGTACTTTTTTCTTTAGTATTTTTCTTTTAAGTAGGTTTTTCTTTGTTAATTTTAAAGTTTTGGACATTGAATAGGACCTGTATTTCAACAAATTCAACAAATTTTTAAAAACTAAGCATTTTAAGGTAATCTGTAAGGAACATAAAGGAATATATTGATGAGTGATGAATATATTGATGAGGCTTTCTGACAGCTGTACATTATAGGCACATTATACTAGAGTTCTTTTTGAAGTAGCCTCAAGTTTTGACTTTTGGTTAAATTGTCAGATGTGTCTGAGGGACTAGGCTATGGAAGTATGTATATAGAAAGAGGTTCATGATCCTCAGGTGTCTTGGCAGGAATCTTCATGAAATAGCAGTGAAGGTTACAATATAATTTACATAAGCCTCCTTCATAGAACAAACATAAAACTTAATATACAACACTGTTGAACTGATGGTTAATTAGATGACCCTCTGGGTAGAGCTAGCATTTCTCTCAGGTGATCCAGCTCAGCTAGTTAACTTTGAGTAATGTATGATCTACAGGGGTTAGACAATGAAACTAAAACACCTGTCATTTTAGTGTGGGAGGTTTCATGGCTAAATTGGACCAGCCTGGTGGCCAAACTTTATTTATTGCACACTGCACCAGTAAGACCATGTGCATCCAATGGTTCAAACATTGTATCCTGAAGGCAGTGCCGTGTATCAGGACGACAATGCACACTGCAAAAAATCTATGTCAAAAAATAAGAAAAATAAACACAAATCAAGAAAGAAATTACCTGAATCAAGTAAAATTATCTGCCAATATAGTGAGTAAATTTATCTTGTTAAGCTTTCTTAAAATTAGAAAAAATATCTTGCATTGTTAATGGTCTTATAATCTTGAAATAAGTAAAAATTGTATTGATTTGAGGCATTATGGCTAGATTTAAGTAACAATCACTGGATTCCATCTCATAATAATGATTCAAAAATCACCAAAACTAGCCTAATAATCTTACTTTCAAAAAACCTAATTTGGTAAAAATTTACTTTAAATTAGAAACATTGAGCACACTTTAAACCTTAAAATGGAAAATATTGTAATAAAATAAATATAAATATATTTTACATTTTCTTAAATTAAAAATATAATGCTTAAAATTAGACACCATTTTTTAAATTCTTCTTGAAATGAGAAACAAATTGGAAAATTAAATATAATAATGAACAGCTTTATTATCAGAATATGCATAGCACTTGCTTACAAAACAAATCAGATGCATTGTAAAAACCAAGAAACCAACAGGCACTACATAAGTGTGTACAACATATTCATTATGCTTTTTACTTTATTCAGGGTATGACAATGCACCAAGAAATTCTGGAAGCCTAATGTAAAAATAAGATAAATGTGCATTGTTTAGAAGGGTTTTATTATTATTATGAAATATAATGCAGTTGTTTTGTCTAATTACCAATGACAACCAACACCCCTCTCCACCATAATATGTTTAGAATATTCTGAGAATGTCAAATAATCTCAATATTGTGAATCAAACTGGATTATATGCTATTATTACATTATTATTATTACCCCTACTGTAACAATACTGCAACACAGCAACTGCTGAATGGCCAATGGAATTTCCCTATTCTCCAATGAATTTTTTCCACTCAGATAAGGCTTTTTTGTAGGATGAAGTTGCATCTCGATCATGAATGGCATCCTGTAGGACTTCTGTCTGAAGTACTGACAGGAGTGTTGCAATGCACTTTGGATAGGTCAGATGAAATGTGTAGTAGTATGCCAGAAGGTAAAGCACACCTGTGTCTATGTTCTCTTTTGGAAATGTTGTCACAGGTGAAGAACCAATGGCCAGCATGCAGTTGCTATCACAAACCATCAAAACAGGACTAAAGATAGGTCTTCTCTGAAGATAGGTGTTTGGGTCTTCTGTGGGCTGTAACATAAAAAAATATTAGAATATTAGAAATATAAGAGTTATTAACACTTCAACTGAACTTTACTTTCAAAATTTGTAATGGAGAAAAGTTTAAAATCAATTAAAAAAGATTATAAAATGTGCTGAGGTGGACAAGGATAGAGGGTCCAAAATGTAAGGATCATGACTTGTTTCTGACAGTAATATACAAACAGAAATTATTTGACAAAATGCAATTAAAAATCCCTCTCCTAGTTATTCAGATCATTATATTCATGATTCTGATAAACTTCACTTAAAGCATTCCCATTAATTGCTTACCTCAAGAACATGCACTATCGCCTCACTTGGATGTCCCAGCTTCTTGGGTGGGGCCACAGGTGATGGGAACATCCCAGGCAGAGCCTTCATCATGGCTATACAGTGGGTCACTGTTTGAGACATAAGCAGTATGATACATTATACACTGCACTGATGCATTAAAATTGGACTTGAGTTTCATCGTTTTAATCTGACATAGATTTGATGTCTAACTAATTTGCTATCAATCTAATAAAGTGTCTCAAATTTACAGGGCGTGTTAAAGGCAACATCTACAAAAGTGGAAAAACGCTGTTCTTTCATTTGTCTAGGTGGAATGGTATGGTTGGGGGGGGGGGGGGGGGGGGGGGATTGTTGCTTGTAGGTGGCTGATGTTAAACTTATCTGTAAGTTATTATTCACTGTTGGAATTACCACAGAAAGTCATTTGTAACTTGAGTTCGCTCTCTCCTGAATTTAGAGTCAGTTCCATCTATAGCAAAAATAAGTCAATATTATACATCTATGTAGCAAGAATAGAGCAATAACCTCATATCAGTTCATGCTTTTCAAAGGTCGATTCATTGAATAAAAGCTTCCAGAAACAAAGCCTAGCATACCGGGCCGAGACACTTTTTTTTTTTAAACCCCATTTACTGACACTTGAGGTTTGTAAACACATTAGATTGATTTAGCATGAAAACCGACTGGAGAGCAGCAAATGAAACATCCTCAGAATTTTGTTAAAAGTGTTTTTTTTCTTTTCTTTTTTTTATTAAAATCCTGAATGTTGCCTATAACAAGGTCCGTTCGTATTAATGCATTTTTATCATAACATTCCATTTAGTTTTTCAAAAGTCAAGCTCATGTCTAAGTCAGAATTGAATTCCACCATCTGGGTTAAGTGTATGTTAAGCTGTAAGGATAACAGAAAAGTAGTACATCCTGTTAAGTTTCTCACTTTTGTCAAGTGTTGTCGGTGGCCTCAAAACTTTTTTAAAAACCCCATAGAACTGAGCTTTGCGATAAAAGCTCTCCCAGCGCGTCTTCAGATGTGAAATTAATTGAGGGTTTTGTCTGTCAAGGATGCGACCAAGTTCTTCCATGACCTATCATAAGAAATGGGAAAAATAAAATCATACATAAAGATTTAATAAAATTAATAAAATTTTAAGCAATCTTCAAGTTAGGAACATAGCTAAAATAAATACTTGCATGATCTAATTCTTTGAAACAGGGGTATGCTTGCAGTATGTTAGCTGGCCTGTCCTGGTCTCTCAAAGTGTCAGAGTTGATGAAGGCTCGACGGGCATCAAACTCAAGGTCTAGCAGCTGAGAAACAGCTTCCTTATTAGGTTTTGGTCTTTTATACAATTCTTGCAGGGTGCGATAATGTCTCGCTTGGCTTTGCTGACTGTCAGTGTTAGAATGGCCTTCCAGTTCTTCAGTATGAACACCTTCTCCACTCTGGTCAACAGCTTCTGCTTTTTAATAAACATAAGACTCTGTATTACAGTCTGTATAACACAGCAACTCATCTTACCTTATACACATAGCCAAGTAGATAATTTTCTGCTCCAAACCAGATTTTGTTCATTAAATACCAAGTCTTCATTTCAATATTCAAACAAAACATTCTCTACATACACAAACTCTATCAAAACATGGCAAACATGCCTCAATATTGAGTCATTCTTTCAAAACACTGGCACATTTTCTGTCCAAGAGGAACATAGTCAATCACAGCAAAACAACTCTAATAATTCTAACAGTTGATGGCATTCCAGAAACAGCTTTACTTTCCATGTTTCAGTTCTATCAGCAAACAATAGGTGTTATGACATCTACAACATTTTTTGCTTTAGGGTCAAATGTGTGCATTTATGGTAACATACTATCTAGAGGTGAATGAATAATATTTACTGTATGGTAGACAACCATGGTATGGTAAAAGTATTTATAAATGTACACTGTCGGAGAAAAAAAGATAATGTACAGGTGCATCATTGTCACTAAAGGTAAATTTATACTAAACGCAAAAAAGGTGAATGTATCTTTGAAGGTACAACAGCGGTTTCGGAGTTCAGTTGGGTTCCCTAAAGGTACATTACATTCTCTTCTCTTTAAGAACAACTGAAATAAACACAACTTTAAAATCTACAATTATAAAGGAGTGTGATACAATTATGTTCCCTAATTAAACTTAGAGTTTTATAAATGTGACTACAGATTGGAAAAAATGATGTTAGCGAATGTAAAAAACTGTAATATAAGATTAATACAACAAGATTAAACATAAAATGCAGATTTTAAATGATTGTTCCAATTATTTAAGAAAAAAATGCTCTTCATCCCTATCTGTCCCCAGTGAACAAGAAATTGCCCCTTACCTAATTAATCAACCAGTTTTCCAAATTCAGTTGACAATTAGGTTCAATTTCTCTAGCCACATTCAGGTTTGATTACTGGACAATGGGATATTCTTAAAATGAAATGGATTTACCTTCAATAGAATCATTGCCCTCTGATGATGGTGTGCTGGTTCTTTTTCTCTCCAAGATTACAGTTGCCGCAGTGCTTCCTGATGTATTAAAGGTGGATTCACTTGAGTCGCCATCAGAACACTCAAAATCCAACTGTCTTCTTTTCCTCTGTCTTTGTGGTGTAGGTCCCTGCCTCTTTTTTGGTGTTTTTATGTTGTTAAGTCTTTTCATTAATTGCTTGAAAAGCTGTTCCTGCATACAAAACATGTGTAACAAGACATAATAATGTATTTTAACTATATATCCCCAACAGATTCTAGATATTATTAATTACACACTGAAGGCCATGTACATTTTTTTTCTATCTAAAGTAATATACAGAGTCAGCACCTGAAAAGGTCCATGTGTTGTTGTTTAACAGTCATGAATCTAAATTTTACAGAAGTTTAACTGTGTTCTGATTACAAATAATTATTTCAACTTTCAGCTTAGGTAAACACTACACTGAGTTGCTCAAAAATATGTATTCAAATAATAAGATATTTTTCAATGCCATTATTCTCCACAATAGTTAGAATCTGCTGGGTATTACACCAACACTTAGAGGGCATGGTGTAATATGTTTTCAATCACAGAGTAATTTGGCTGTCTTCTATGACATTACTAACAAGTTACAGACTCATTTCACAGACAGAACAATCACTTACCCAACTGTGTCTGCAGTTTGCAGAGTTGTCACGAAGCATAGGATAATACTCCACAAGCCGCTTTGCCATAGCTTGGACATCATTTTTGGATGGATACATAAATTCAGACGTTGTTGCTCTGATGATTGACACCATGTTGGTCACTGTGTTTCTCACTAATCGGCAACGAAGTTCTTTTGACAGGGAGCATACATCTTCTTGGCCAACACGCTGCATTTCAAAATACTGCCCTCTAACATGTTCTAGCTCACTGTCAGTATATACTATATATTCAGGATTTGGTAGCTGCAGGGTTCTTGGAGGATCCACTGATTTGTGTACATCAGGTCTGGAAGGGACAGGGTTGCTGGACCTAGGAGTTTCTGAGATACTGGGGTTCATTTGTACTGCAGTCAGCCTTCTGTCACTTGAACCTTTCTCTTGAGTGGGGGTTGCTGCCTGATGGCCCTGATGAAGAGTATTAGGCTAAAATTACATGAATATAACCAATTAATAACTTTCTTTTAATTATGGATGAAAACAACTTTTGTTCAAATATCAAAAAACAAATATCATTTTTTTCCTGACATAATTCCATAAATCCAGATCAAATTTGTGAAACGTATGGATGGAAACCTGGCTATTGATTATGCAGCAGACTACAAAATATTTTAATGTATATGACTGGGACTATTAAAACAATTACAGTAAATATAATACAGCAAATTACTGTGAAACTTAAAAAGCTATTAGTAAATTATTGAAATAAAATGATAATATGACATTAAACATGCTAAGCCAATCAGGATGAGCTTAATGTGTACCTCCTGTTCCTTGTGAAAGAGGTCCCATATCGCCTTTCTTCTAAGAAAATGTTCAGGTCCAGGTAAAAGATCACGTATATCTTCACGAGACAGGGTTGGTAACAGGGCTTCACTGATGTTCGCTGCTATTAATAAGTAAGTTAGTAAGTAAGTAGTAATAAGTAATAACAAACACAAATGCCCTAATATTCCTGGGACTTGTACCCCAACCAAAAATTTATTTTAAAACAGATCTTTCACAGTAGGACTCCCACATTATAACTATCCAATACCACAGGCAATTCAAGCTTCATTGTAAGATAATTAAATTTAAATAACTAGTGACATCGAGTCCCACATGAATGACACATTTAGTTATTTTTAAATTTAGTTTCATTTTTTAACAAACACAAGGATTTATAGGTAAATATTCTATGTAAACATATTCCCAAAACTCAGACGCATCAAACCGCAGATCCAGATTTTAATTAACGTCACCTTGTTGACATGGTCAGGGACAAAGAAGTTATTTTTAAGTTATAAAAGCCAAAAAACACAACTGCTATTATATAGCTGAAGATGACAGCAATTGTAGCCAATTTGTCGACTTACTTCCAGATTCACATGCATCAAGCATACAGACACAAATTTGCCATTTTATAGTTTCCATTTCAGTAGTCTACAAGATAACAGGATAGCCCAAGTCATACAATCTAATCTAAAAAACTGAGGAGACAACAAAAAACACACATCTGTAGCATTCCTTTGTGAACATAACGGGTGCTCCGAATTTTATGTCTAAAATGGCTGTCACAGTATTAAGCTATATATGGTTTTTCGTTTTTTATTTATTTTTAACTAACACATACGGTGTCTTAAACAACACTGGTTGACCTTAATGTATGAGCAGATTGAGAGAAGGGCAGGGCATTTATTAACAGAATTTTTGGGGTGATTAACTTTATCCATTTGTAGCACCTGTTAGAAAAATTAGCTTTGCAAGTACAGTACTAAACTATAAAACCACATTAGATGCACTCCAAATGTGTCTTTAACTTCCTGAATTCGTCTGAATTAAGTAAACATTTATACCAATTCCTTTAACTGTGAAACCTTGAACATTTCCTACTCTAGGGAATAAAAATGATTACTAACTTTAATTACTTATTAGGGGATAGCTTATAGTAAGTCCACATACAAAAGTTAGTATACATTTTAGTGTAAAATAATTTGCTTTATAAAATCCATTGAATCTTATGCAAAAAGAAAATATTTTTTGTTAAATGTTTTGTATTAGCACTTTAAGGGGTTTATGGGGTTGAAGCCCATTCTGGATATGTCCTCTTTTCTGTTCTGTATTAATTGTTTTATAGCGAATTATATAAACTCTGTTAATTAAGAAACAAAATAAATAGAAAATGTCAAAAGATTTTTTAAAGACATGACTAAAAACAAATATCACTTGAATGTGTAATGATTTTAGCAAAGCATAAGACGATTCTGTACTTTCAAATATGAAAATGAACAGTCATTAATGGCTTATTAGAATCAATTTAGAGAATGGGCAGGAGGATTTTTACCTTGTAACGTAGCTCTTGTAACATCATCCATAATCTAAAGGAGTAACGTCCAGACAGGTCACGTTGATGGTAAAAGTTCACTAGTAATGTGAGGTTAAAATAACAACACTTAGTGTAGCACGGACTAATAAGCTAATAGCTAGCTAGGTTCAGCTAGGCTAGCATGACAGTTAACTGAATTAGTTTAATCAAACCAAGTTGCCGATTTGAAAATAAAAACTATAGTTAAACATTACTTAAAATAGTAAAATAAACGTATATATTTAATTCATTAATTTATCTGGTTTATCTTACCCAGTTTATACAGAGTTAAAATGTATTTGCATTCTCAAATACCTTTGCGCTGAGGTTTTCCAAGCTCTGCTTAACGAACTTTCCCGCTCAGATGAAGAAGGGTGATTCCACTCGATGGATCAGTAGGGTTCAACCTATGCTGTTAACATAGTAAAATACCGAAAATCTTTTCTATTGCCAAAGTTCAAATATGAAGACTATGATAAGAATGGATGTTAACCTGTCTTTTTATGTTATACAGGTAACGTTATATATAAAATGAAATGTCGACTAATTGTGACTTACCGCCACCCCCTTTCTCAGTAATGTAACCTTCCGCTAATGTATTTTTGGCTTTCCTCTCTGTGGTTGAGCATAAAATAAAAATGAGTTGGCAGTGTGTTATTTGTTGCCTTTTTGTGGCAGTAACATTAAGAGCATTGCTGAACCACATAAATACTGTGCATAGCCGTAGCCCGAATTTTCGAGTAATTTGCGGTATTGATGGTTGTACTCAGGAATACAGAGTGTACAACTCGTTTTATTATCATATCAAACGGAGCCATTCTTCACATCTTCTCAGTCGCAAATGCATCAGGTCGAGTGGAGTCCGAGGGTCTGATAATGCCACAGAGGACGATGCAGGCCCATGTGCATCTACAACTTTCCGAATTCAACCGAGAGAGAGATATTTCGAGAATTTTGATATACCTAGCATTCAGTCAGTGTTGGAAGAAAGTGGACCACCAGCAGCAGGTCATGCAGTGTGTAATACTGACTGTGTGAATGATGGTGAATATAGCCGAGGTCCCTCAGCTTCAGCTCCCCGTGATGATAATCCATATCCCTCTACTCCTGGAGCCCAAATCACAACCCAGACTCAACAAAATACGACACAGCTCCAGTCTACACAAGTAAGTTCACAAACATGTTTATTTGTATAACACAGTATTAATTCTATATAACCCTTTTACCAATACCTTTCAGCTTACAGTACTTATTAGCTTTATTTAAAAAAATAAAAAAACGGTGACCAAGTTTGAATTAGACTGCAGGCTGCATCCCGAATTGGACTGTCTTCGCACAGTGTGATTAAATAACTTTTATATAGCAAAATAGCAAGTTCGCTATGTGTTTAATAGAAGTTTTTCTATTAATCATCACTATTAGCTACATATTTAATGTAATGTTAGGGTACATAAGCCACAGATTTTGCCTGTAGTGCACTATAAAGGTCGTAGTTCAACTTTCGGTCACTTTGTTTATGACGGAGTTAAACATTTATAGCACATGTAAGATAAGCGTGTGTAATACCAGAATCATGATAGACAAAACAGAACATTTTTCATGACTATGTTTTCATGAGTAATGAGAAATTGACCGTTAAGAAAAGCATTTTCCGCTGTAAAACTACACTTGGAGCTAAGACGTTTGACTTCTAAGAGTCGGTTCTTGGACTAGTCGGTGTCGACTCCACCAATTTCTCTGATCATTTTAATTTGTGGGATAGCAATTGCATAAGCGTTGGATTACTAAAAAGCAAAAAGACCATTACGAACAGTATTTACAGCTGTAAAAACTACACTTGGAGTAAAGAGAATTGACTCGAATATATCGGTTCTTCGTGGAGTCGGTGTCAATCCTGAACCATTTTCTTTGAAAATGTAAAATTTGCGGGGCAGTAATTGCAAAAGCGTTGAATTATTAAATACTATTAAATAATAATATTTATTATACTTAAAGCTGAGTTTTTTATTAATTGCTGTGCGTCTTTATGTATAATTAAAATACCTATCTAATTGCAACAGGTAGGAGGTGCCACACATGAAGAGCTTGAGGAAATGGTACTGAGAAAACATGCCACTGCCCTTGTGCTCTCTGCTAGAGAGAAACATCATCTATCACAGGTAAGATATAATATGCTAAGCTGAAATTTACACATCTAAAACTGACTACAAAATTTGTCATTTGTGCTGCTTGTGCATATACACTGACACCAACCTTTGTCAGTACTGCTGGCTGGCTTTAATTGCATAATTTATGTATTTATGCAGTAACTAATAAAGCTTGGGGAATGTTGGGGGGAAAATCACTGAATTACATTTTGTACATGGAAAGTACTACATGCATATACATAACAAAACAAGCAAAAATTAATGATGCTCTGATTTTAAAATTACACACACTGCAATATTGGGATGTTGTCGGATGCTATTGATGGAAAGGTTCATATAATTTTTTAATTTTTATAATTTTTTTTTTTTTATGTGAACGTCTATAATGTTGACAGGGTTGTGAATGTAGTCATGGTCATAATGTTTTATTAAATTTACACATGACTTAGATTTAATATTGAGAAATACTGTATTACACATTGTGAGTAAATAACTTGCAAAAATATTTTGTTACCTTTTAGAGCGCAGTCAATGATATTGTATCTGGAGTGCAGCAATTCCAAGCATCATTGCTGGAGAACTTGCGGAATCAGATGGCACTGGTACTTCAGAGACATTCACAAGTTACAGATGAACTGCATCGTGAGGCAATGGACATTTTTGATCAGTTTGAAGACCCATTTGTCAGAGTTTCCACTACATATATGCAAGACTCAACTATCAAGAAGTTATTTGGATTAGTTGAAGCAGAGGAAATCGAGATTGGCCAGTCTGCATGCTATAAAACAAAGGAATCCTCTCGGGCTTTATCTATAAGATCTCAATACTTTTACTACATACCTTTGGTCAAAAGTTTGGAACAATTACTTTCACATCCTGTGGTTCTAGCCATGTTCGACAAAGGTATAGAGAAATGCAAGGCTGGATTTTTAAAAGACATAATTGATGGTGATATTATGAAATCACATCCATTATTCTCTGTTAAACCCAATGCCCTACAACTGATACTGTACACGGATGAAATAGAACTGTGTAATCCTCTGGGTTCACATGCCTCTAAAAACAAACTTCTAATGGTGTACTATACCTTAGGGAATATAAATCCGAAATATAGGTCTAAGCTGGCTGCTATCCGTTTACTTGCCATTGCAAAGGCAACTGATATTGCTCAGAGTAGTGTTGATGTAATATTGGACAGAATATACAAAGATCTGAACATGCTGTACCATGGTGTGAAAATCAAAATCTGTGATGAGGAGAGAACTGTATATGGTGCATTAGTCTCTCTTTGTGGTGACACCTTGGCTCAGCATGAGGTAACAGGGTTTAAGGAGGGAGTTGGATTTTCATTCTGTAAATGTAGACACTGTGAGTGCAGTTTTGAAGACATGCAGGTTCAATTTGATGAGGACAGCTTTGTTCAAAGGACATTAAGTAGACATCTCAAACAGTGTAATGAAATTGAGAGGGCAACAACTGATTTCTTGAAAAATAGTTTGAAAACCACATATGGAGTAAACAGGAAAAGCAAATTGGTTGACTTTCCATCCTTTGACCTAATTAAGCAAACTCCGCAAGATATAATGCATGTAGTACTAGAGGGAGTAGCGCCTCTAGAAGTGAAAAGTGTGTTGAAATATCTTGTGCTGTCAGGGCAGCTTGACTTGGACACATTTAATTGTGCTGTACTGGGATATCCATACTCAGTTGATGTCAGAGACAAGCCATGCCCCATCACTGTTACAACCTTATCCTCAAATGACAACAAATTGAAGCAATCTTCTGGTCAAATGCTTGTCCTCCTCAAGATTTTACCCTTTGTTTTGGGCAGTTGTGAAAGAAATGCCTATATTCAAGTACTTACTGAACTAATACAGATAGTTCAGATTCTGTTTGCCCCAGTAATTTCTCTTGCAACTATATCAAACTTGAAATCACTTATCAAGCAACACTTACTTCATATGAAGCAGTTGTTTCCTGAAAACACCATTACACCAAAGCAGCATTATCTGGTACACATTCCAGCACAGATGAAAGCTTTAGGACCAATGGTAAGACATATGTGCATGAGGTTTGAATCCAAACATTGTTTTTTCAAGCAGTGGTCTTCAAACTTAAATTTTAAGAATGTGTGCAAGTCCCTGGTAAAGCACAACCAGTTGTTTGAATGCTGTCAAAATGTCAGCAGTGTGGAACACCCAATTTTCTCAAAGGAGGTGGTAATAGGGCCAATGTCTGAGGTGAGAAATGTGCAGTGTGTACAGGACAAATTGAGAGATTTTTTGGGCATAGAAAACGTGAATCATGTTGTGTCTGTAAAGTGGCTTGAACTAAATGGCAATAAGTATGTTTGTCAGAAGTCAATGATCATCAGTAATGAAGTTGAAGGCACTCCTGTATTTGGACTTATAAAAGACATATTCATTGCAAATTCTTCATTGTATTGTTTTGAATGTCAGCTGTATAACACTATAACTTTCAACCCTGAGTTTCTCTCTTATGAAATTCAGGTGCCAAATCTTGCTCAAGCTACATTGGTGGATGCAGATAAGATTGTTGACTACACTGCATACTATGCCATTAGCTTTAAGAACCATACCTACATTCCTCTGAAATACTACCTCGGTGATGTGATTGAAGTACACAGATGCACAAATGTCTGCTAGTATTCTGGCCATCAAAGTTTCATTGTTTTAGTTTTTGTGTGATAAAACCCAGAATGTCTGAATCTTAATGAACTTACATTACTAAAAATGCTTTGATTTTAGAGTTTTGCTGAATTTATTACAGTTTTGTGAAATGTTACCTCATTTTAAACTTTGTTCTCAGTTTAAAAGTTTGCTCAACTTGAAGTAAAATAGCAATAAAATACTATTTAATCACAGAAATGTTTTGTCATGAAAGAGAAAAATGTATGAGTGGAAATGTTTAAAAAAGTTCTTAAATTAAGTAAAGCTTTCTTGAATTTCTTAATTTGGAGTGGGGATCGTCTTAATTTTTCTGGTCTCTAAAACAAATTTCTTATATCATTTTAAGTTGTCCTTAAAATTATCTCTTTTTTTCTTAATAAGACAATCCTAGAAAAAGTTTCTAAAAACTAGATTATTTATCTTGCACAAAAAAATCTATTCAAGTCAGTTTTTCTTAAAATTAAAAAAATAAGATTTATTAAAAAAATTTAAGTTTTTCTGACTTGTTTAGATTTCACTTTTTGCAGTGCACCAATACACACAGCAAGACTGGTGAAAGATTGGTTTGATGAACATGAAAGTGAAGTTGAACATCTCCCATGGCCTGCACTGTCACCAGATCTAAATATCTAAGCGAGTCAGGAAACTTTTTTTGTTCACCAGCATCACGTTTTGACCTGGCCACTATCCTGCAAGAAGAATGGCTTCAAATCCCTCTGACCACTGAGCAGGACTTGTATATGTCATTCCCAAGATGAACTGACGCTGTATTGGCCGCAAAAGGAGGCCCTACACCATACTAATAAATTATTGTGGTCTATAATCAGGTGTTTCAGTTTCATTGTCCAAACCCTTTTCCTCATAGACATGAGCAATTTGTATATTATTAAAAGTGCAAAGCAAAAAAAAAAAAAAAAAAAAAAGCCGAGATCAAGCTTAAGAAATACTCCAGAGCCCAGAAGGACAAAATCCAGAGGAAAAATAAAGAAAAACTAAACAAGAATTCTGTACATGTGGAAGAATGGAAGAAAACACTCTGCTGAAGGAAAATGTGCCTCCTGTTTGCATCTTTAGAGTTCTAAAACACAGTTTAACACAGTGCCACGCCTCTTTCACCTACTGATACAAGTGCCACGAGCTGCTGTGAGCACCTGCCTCAAGCGCCGCACTGTTTTTATTCACCTGTTGTCTATTAAAGCACATAACTGATATGTTGACCACATCTTGTTTTTTCTCTTTCAAAATAACATTAATATTACCCAAAATTCTCTCATAAATGTATAATTGTGTTTAAAACATTGTTTAGCCCTAGCTATTTATTTTCTCTCTATATTTGCTAATAATTTTTGATCATTTTGTGTTACGCATGCACATTTCAAGTAAATAAAAAAAGCACGAAAACATGCAAAACTTCAAACAAGTGTTTGCCTTATTTTTTCAGAACAGAGGAAGAACCAGGGGCATATGTTTCTGTGGTAAAAATCTTAGGATGTACTTGGAGGTTTTGGTTTGTTAATGGGTGGTACTTGGTCTAAAAAGTTTGAGAACCACATATCTACCCTATGTTTGGATCACTTATCCGTTACAGGTTACATCACAGCAAAAAAGATTTTTCATCCTCATTTCTTTTGTGGGTTTGTGATGATTGATCTCCAAATGCCATTTTTGTTGCAAAGAGAGAAAACCCTAGCATATCAACAGAGATAGGCTTTTTTTTTTTTTTATAAATCGTTTGTTAAAATCATGACCATCAGGTTTTTTTTTTCCCTTCCCCTCTCCTCCTTAGATTGGAATCTTTTTTAAATAATGCAAGCAGCACCAAATGTCAGCTTTTCATATTGTTCACTGTATTCTGATCTCTACCTCTTTAGTACAATAAATAAGCTGTAGCTTGTGTCACTGGTTAACCACACATACTGAGCTGGGAATGGATGCTTTCTGAAACCCTTTTTGAGGAACATCTGTCAATGTGGTGAAGTGCATGCAAACTGTTTGTGGGTGGTGTGGTGTGCTATTTTGGAGAGGGTGCTGTTTCTGAGTGCTGGTCTGGCAGAGAGGGTTATGGGTGTTTAGGGGAGAGCCACACTGGCGTCTGACTCCTGGGGCCTTCAGCAGAGACGCCCACAGAGAAACTCTACCATAACATTCAGCTGACTACTGCATCTCTACTGTACTGACAGCTGTGTGGCTCCTGCATGCACCAGAATATACATTGCAGGTCTTGAAATAATCTCCCAGCTACAAAGATGTAATGTTCTGAAATAATACTTAAATTACCCTGACAATCCTTATTTCCTTTGGATGGTTATGAAGTCAGCCCTCCAATGTGGAAAAATTGGTGCGCTATTGCCACTATAGTATGGCTCTTGGATATAGACACTGTGCCCCTGCTAATAGGTACTGCAAAGTAGGAAAATGAAAGACTCCTGACCAATTTAATGTGTAACAGCTTTGCTTCCAGCTTTGTGTGTATGGTGCAGTATTTTGTGGGTCTCCTTGCACATACTTTTTGTAAAGTACAGATTTATTATTTATGCAGTGTCCCAAGTGCTACCATAATGCATGGCAATTTAGTTGGAAGATTAATATTTGAAAAGCATGAGTGATAGTCCCGTTCAATCCTGTTGAAAATTCATACAAGTTCCCTAAACTGCTCACAGCTATAAAAGCACCAGTACACAGGCCAGTGTATTACCTTGATTTACCAAAAAAACAATTGAATTGGACTGTTGGAAGTATGGCCTAGATACATTAGGGCAAGCAAAGTATATTTTGGATAATTTCACTTAACTGGTCTTACAAATATTCCTTGGGAGGTCTGTTTATATATATCCAAGATGTGAGGGGGAAAAATGGAACCAGATATCCCTAGTCTTGTCTTGGAGATTTATTACTTATGTTATGGCGCTTTTTATGAAGATATTATTTCATGTGGCATTTAATCATCTTGAAACTATTTTAAGGCTGCTGAGCCAAAGTGTTATGGCATGACTCTCTTTTAAATATAATACTTTATGTATTTGGTAGAATGGTTTTTGAATATATAACCTTTTAGAACTAAAGAGATATTGACATTTTTTAATTATATTAACTCTTCTCTTCAGTGTTATCTGCTGTTTTCAACATGCAAGAGATGAGACAAGGATTTATCACCAATTGCACGTTTTTAAAATCAGTGCAAAATGTCCGTTCATAAATAATAATCATTTTTTAAAAAGTAGGAAAAAGCTACATAACTCTGGAAGAGGACTCTGGGCAAAGACATGACCACAGCGCTTTCACCAGAACTGTGCCTCTGTAACTGCCTCCATTGACCTTATTGGCCATGGCCCAACTCATGTACAATAATGCCTCTTAGCACAACTGTGAAACGCTGTAAGACTCTAATTGTTTCCTCAGATTGTGTACACACACAAACACACACACACACACACACACACGAGTCATCCATACTTGAATATCCTTCACAATGATTCTTTTCTTTCAATCTTTAACATTAATTCATTCATTCATTATCTGTAACCGCTTATCCAGTTCAGGGTTGTGGTGGGTCCAGAGCCTACCTGGAATCATTGGGTGCAAGGCAGGAATACACCCTGGAGGGGGCGCCAGTCCTTCACAGGGCAACACAGACACACACACACACATTCACTCACACACTCACACCTACGGACACTCTTTGAGTCGCCAATCCACCTACCAACGTGTGTTTTTGGACTGTGGGAGGAAACCGGAGCACCCGGAGGAAACCCACGCAGACACGGGGGGAACACACCAACTCCTCACAGACAGTCACCCGGAGCGGGACTCGAACCCACAACCTCCAGGTCCCTGGAGCTGTGTGACTGTGACACTACCTGCTGTCACCGTGCCACCCCCTCAATCTTTAACACTGTTCTTTTAATATATTTTTTTGACTTTTTTATTGCCAAAATATTGAGTCTAAATCTGACCATCTGAAGCAACTAGTGATTAACACTGCATCTGGAGTCTTGTACAATGGGCATAATGCATCAGTAATTTAAAGCATGGGGTAATGTTTTAAACAGGTTGCAGAATCTATTGTTAATTATTATTTACTACAACCTGGACTGCTGGAAAGGGGTAAATGATTTTGTAAATTGACAAGATTAATATTATGTAGTAGGGAGGTCTGAATCCAGAGATGTTAAGGAGCCAAATGTCAAAGTCAGCAATCCTGAGGTCTAGGATATACCTAGCTGAAAGGAAAAAAAATTGGAGTTATACATACAGGTGCACAGACCACAGGACTTAAATAACCTTTAGACATAAGCTGGAGTGTGTGCTTCCTTCTGAAATGCAACAGCAAATCTTTTTAATGCATAGCAGCTCTTTGGCCACGTGGCAAATCCTATAAAGTGCAGCTTTCTTTTTGTGACTCTTCCAACATAGTCTCTTACAGGCTGAGGCTGTTGTAGGCCAATGTGATGATATTTTCCCTGCTTTTTGAGGTGAACACAAGTGAAGACATTTGACTTTGCAGCAGACACTCTGGGATTGCGGTTCTGTTTTAATTATGTGCTTAATTTTCATCCCATGAAGCCCCCCCCCCCCCCCCTTACGAAATGTAGATTCCAGCATAGGTGAACAGAGTAGCCCAGATGGAGAACCACAATGGAATGAGCTTTAAATACATCATTTGATGATGGCCTCTGAAATGTTATCTTCTAAATATATTTTTGATCAGTGTACAGATTTGTAGTACTTTAGGTGTTGATTTAAACATATAATACATTTTCCTTATTTCCTTTTATTAATAAAAATGTATTTGCTTAGAGATTCATTTCATCTTTTTTTAATATACAGCTTTCAAGTGCTTACATACATAATTTGATGTATTTTTATAAAAATGCTGTAAAATTTTGGTAGGAACTACACTTAAAAAAATTATTTATTAATTATTATCATACACAAGAAGTAAACTATCCTCTGCCATCCATTAGAACTTCACATAGGGCCCAACACACTCTCTGCAGCCACCAAATTTCATGTTGAATTCTACACCTCAACACTAAGGTTGCTGTAGCCGTTTATGATCCGATCTGCAACCAGCTACATCTAGCAACTACAGTTACTCATTGAGCCCAGCCCATGAGTACCCAAACCACCCACTGTATCACTAGCTCTTCACAGGGGTCATCAGGCAGGCACCTTCTCTC
The DNA here is from genome assembly GCF_029633855.1 of Hoplias malabaricus. Taxonomy (NCBI): domain Eukaryota; kingdom Metazoa; phylum Chordata; class Actinopteri; order Characiformes; family Erythrinidae; genus Hoplias; species Hoplias malabaricus. The sequence continues at coordinate 14,401,337 of NC_089806.1, forward strand.
ATTGGTGTTTAGCTGAATTAAGAATCCTACATCAGACAAGAATTGGACAACATTCATCTCCCAAAATTCCAGCAATTGATCTCACTTCCCAAACATTTATAGACTTTTAAGAGAGGACGCTTCCCAATGTCAGATAGTGTCCTTTCCCAACCTTTTTGAGAGATCTTGCTGCCATCAAGTTCAAAACTTGTTCATATTTTCCTCGGAATAGTAAAATGTCTCACAATCATGTTTTTTGTGAAAAGATGAGATTTTATAAGCTTATTGCATTCCATGTTTTATTTACATTTACATATTGCTCATCCCAACGATTTTAGAATTGGGGTCATCTTGCGATACTGCAATGTACAGTAAAACCTGTCCAGTTGCTGTGATCTGTATACATTTTATATAGACCGTTCTACGCTTCAGTTATCAGATTTGGGCCACTACTATAAGAATTGTAGCTGTAAAATCTGTGAGGTGTCTGCTATGACATTTCGGATCATTTGAGCCCTAGTTGAGAGTTTTATATAAATTGATTCCTTCAGCCAGGTATACAGGTAAAGGTTTTTTGTCCTTTCTTGTCTCTAAATATATATTTCTGCCCTTGCCCCAAACCAGTTTTTCATCAGATGAAGACAAAGCACTGTTTTGTCAGTTGTTACACAATGAGCTTAGCCTTTCTGTGTTTTGTAGGAATGTTTGGATTCAGGTTATTATAAGTCATATGGTGGATTAGACAACTCATAAGCAAATTCTTTCCACAACAAATGCACACACCATTTGTTTTATATCATAGTCTTTTGTTTTGTTGAAATGTTTGTTTGAAATGTTGTGGTTTATTTTTATTTATTATTTATTTATTTTTTCGGTGGAGTAAATGCAGCAGAGTTTTTGAAGGCACAATTTTGCAGTGCCTGGGTCACCACAGAATTTAACTGTGCCATAAAGCCTTGGTGTGACAAAGGGTTTTTTTTTTTGTTTTTTTGTTTTTTAATAAAACCCCCTTTTGTGTGTGTGTGTGTACTTCTGCTTTTGTCATATTTCATTTCATTAGACAAGGATTTCTCACATTTTTTTTCCTAGGGCTTAATGTTTTGGGAAGGCATCCCTGTCTGTAGTAATATTCTTGATAAAGTCCAGCATCAAGGAAATGCTTAACGTTCCAAGATAAGCTAGTTCTCTATTTTGCATGGAAACACACTGCAGACCTGCTTGACACTAAAGATCAAATAGGAGAATATCCTGCTAAATCTCTGCTTCTCTTCAGACACCAGTGAGGAAACATGCAAACCAAATATGTTGATTTTTATTAGTAATAGTGGTATTGTAGCTTTTTGATTCATTCTTTGAACTACAGCTATGTAAATGAATAGCATACTGCTGGCAAAATATTTTCTCCTGTATATACTGTCAGGGGAAAGTCCTCAGTCATCTGGTTGCTGTCAAGGAGAGTGGGAAGGTGTAAATCAGCAGGGATGTGGCAATGGAATCTAGAAAGGCGAGGCAGATGTAAATCACATTAAACAGTGCAGTATGCCTGTCCCATAAAGACACTCTTCCTTCCACCCATTATCCTGTTCTTTTTTTCCACTGATGGCTAAAGTTGGCCTCAAATCAAGTGCACAATTTTCTCTTCCATTTTAACAGAAAACTGCCATCAGTGCAATCTCAGGGCTGTGTAAATTTACTCAGTTGCTGGTTTTGTCATTGTTGGATGACGCTTGTTTGCCAGAAGTTGCTCTATAGAAGGTAGGAGAAAGTAATAGTCTTAAATGTTGAAAACATTGTTGGAAAGGTGACAGATACATGGAAGAGGCTATTAAAAGGAATTATATGGGGAATTTCTGCTCCATTCCCACTTAAATCAGATGGTTGTATAAAAAGCTCTGGGCCACTGTATAATAGTGGTCAGCTAAGTATAACTCTCTCATTAAGAATGAAACTGTTTATCCTTACTCCATGGAAGCATGGGAAGTAACAGAAGTCTGTCAAGAGGAAATGTTTCACCCAGGCCCAACTCGGTTATTTTGGTCAGTGCATGTCAAGAAACCAAACCACTTGAATACAGAATATACAATTAATTCCAAAATATACCAAAAACATCCGAAAATAAAATTAAATTGTAATGTTCTGTAGCTGTACTGAACCATAGGGATTTTTTTATTTTGGTAAATGCCTTTAGCATGCTTTTTGAAAACGAATCCCTTCTTGCAAACATGGATTGAGTTGAGCAGATTGAGGGGATAATTAAATCTGCATATGAGAAAGATATTTACATTTCTTCTCTGTATTAACCTATGGCTTTTGTGGGTTTAGAATGGTGTAAATTGGATGAGCCTCAGGTTCATTAGTCACATTCTTAAGCTGTCAAATCATTTGCTTTAGTTTTCCCACAAAGTTGTGCCTGCAGGGGCTCCCCTGGGAGGAGCTGAACCTTACCACTCTGCAGACTGCATTCTGTGACATTGAGATTGGGTACAATTGATGTGTGTCCCAAAAGCCTTGGTTGCCAAGATTCAAAATGAGGAATGTTTTGGGGACAATGGATATCTGGAGGTTTATACTTGCATGTGCGAGCATTGAGGCTTTTTGTCATTTAGTGTGACGGTGGATGGTAGCGGTATTAAGTGCTTTATGGTAGTACTTTGTGGAGGTAAGGGGGGGGGGGGGGCATCAGTTTATAGCCCTAATTTTGCCTTTAGGAGCAAAGCAAATTTTTTTAAAGGAAGTAACTATACAAAAGGTTCTATATTTGAATCTGTCATTTTTATGCCAATCTTTTCACACCAAAATGTACTTGGCTATGTTTTCTTTCATTTTAAGAGCATTTTAATTTAACAAGGTTTCATGTTGCTCTTTTGAGAAGTAAAGATTTGTCTTATGAATAAAATCTAACACACATCTCAAATTGAAGATGGCTGTGTTACAAAATAGTAACCATAACATTAAATCTGCCTTAAGTCTAAACAGTTCCTCCAGCAGCTCCACTTGCCATTGATGCACTTTGTAGTTTCACAGTTAGACTGCAGGCTGTCTATTACTCTGCATATGTATAGCCCTCTTTTTAAGGTGTTCTTCAATGGTCGGGCAAAACACAGGACCCCCATTTTCTGTTTGAACTGGATCCACACAACTGCTTTGTACAACTACAGAAATGGACGATACAAATTGGCACCTTCAACATATTTGGTAGCACTTTGTTTAGAAGCAATACCTCATGAATAATTTATTGTGATCTTTGGAGTTTTGCACCACTGGGCAAACTGCTCCCGGTCCAGTCAATAGAACATTTATTGAGAAATCTCAAATCAGCACCTGGGGGAAAGGCATCCTTCCACTCTTAGGACACGGGTCACCAATCTTATCCACAAAGGTCCGGTGTAGCTGCAGGTTTTCATTCCAACCCAACAGGAGCACACCCTGTATAACAGTTTAGAGACTGAGACTGGTTGATTAAATCTGAATCAGGTGTGCTCCTGCTTAATGAGAAGGAAAACCTGCAGCCACACTGGCCCTTTGTGGATAAGATTGGTGACCCGTGTCCTAAGACTTGAAGGATGCCTTTTCCCCAGCTGCTGATTTGTGAATTCTCAATAGATGTTCTACTGATGGGCCTCTCCAGAGCTCTTCAGAGCGTTCTCTTAAGCTGTGGCTGGATGCAGGTTGAAGTATGCTTTGGGGCATTAGTCCTTTGGAAGACCCACAGTCTTACAGATGCATCTTTTTGACACTGGGCCCTACATTGTGCTGGTGTAGTGGGCTGTACAAAAATGACTGCAGTGTTGCTTTGTATATGTTTAATTTTGCTATTACAGTATGGTGTACAAAAACTTTATACAATTGTGTTGAATTATCTCCATTTAAAGGGTGCAAGTAGGATTTTCTACATTGACATTGACAGTTCTAGTGTTCTTACTAAGTCTTAAATTTTTTCAGCTTTTTGTTCCAATTAATTCTATTTTGGGACAATTGTGGAGCTGGTAAAATGGTCAGTGAGTTTAGAAACAATGTGGCTTGAATATTGAGGCTGATTGCTGTAAATACAGACTTTATTACACAGATCCTTCTACACCAGATTAGTTTGATCACTGGAATAATTAGATTAGCAATAAATATAACCAATACTTGTTCATTAACATTTTATTTTAGATTTAACTGTAATTCAAATTTCTGTACTGCTGCTTCTGTTTGGGCACTGCCCATTTAGCAATAGTTCCTGCACAACTTTTAATGATTAATGTGTAGACATGAATGAAAGTGTTAATCACTTTGTGGAATGACCTGCTGAAAGCCACTTTTGGTCAGCACTGATGGTTGAAATGCTTCGTGTGGCTTTTAAGGAAGATGAGCCACTTGAGTAAGGAGTGGGGCTCATCATGCAAGACATGCAGTGTCCAAACAATCACCATCTGACTGTACTTGAGGCTTTTATTGTTGAAAGTTTAAATGAGGAATATAGCAATATTTGTGAGGGCTTTAGTCCACAACTGAGGTCATAATTTCTCCAGACACAAATGCACACTTCTGTGTTGGAGCTACTGCTTTGGCAGAATGATGCTCCTTTGTGGCCAGACTACAATTACAGCCAACATCCAGGCCAGTGAGGGTTTCCCTCAGCTGCTCTTTCTGACTCTAAATAAGTGGGATTGAACAAGGGAGGAACACGGACAGAATCTGGATACTGTTTGGCTTAGATCCAGCTGTGTCTGGCCTGCCTTTTTGGCTGTCTTTACTTCCCTCCTTTGAGTGCAGGCACGTGTTTTTATGTTTGGAGCTTATAAATTACATGTTAGCCTCACTGAGGCCAGCTCTTTCTGTTGGAATGCAGATCTAATTTGGGAACGCATTCTGTCTGACCACAGTGCCATGCACTTGTGCAGGTCCATACACCCTTTTTTAAATGCTACATTGCAGATTCTGCATTCATAGATTGATACTGCCTTTCACATTTCCTAGAAACAACTGGGGACATATTCACCTGATCATTCATATGGCTTAGTATTTTATCAATCTTTTTATTTTTATTTTCAAACTAATTTGGATCAGAAAAAAATATATAAAAAATAAAATGCTGAATTTTGCCTGGCTTTTCTCTCTTTACATGGCTTTTCTATGAAACGTGCATTCGCGTTCAAGCTTAATTTACTCAAGGTTATATCCACATCCCTAGCAGAGACAACAGAGAACAGGAAAGCAGGCCAGTTCATGAAGATGTTTTAAAAATAAGCGGAATATTCTTTTACCTCCTGTCCTTTAGTCCCAAAGGTGAGCAGTTAACTTTGTTCAGTTGTGGCTTTAGCAGGTATATTGAATTTGTCATTTACTCTGGACCTTTTAGGTCCCCACACCTGGATTCAGTGACATGATACAATATTATATACAAATTGACACAATGTATGCATGACTGTCTAGGCATGGGGTTAAGGCAGTGTACATCAGTGAATTGGAAAGAAATTTAAGACATTTAAGCTGACTTTCTGGTCACAAGTGTTAGTGTATGTCATAGTTGTCAGGTTATTGCAGTATTTAACTCATTCCCTTTTGTTCTTACAAACCAGATGCAGTGTTTAGTCTTTATTCCTTAAACCACCAAAGCAATATAGACAGCCAAGTAAAATTCACCTAATTCTCATTCTAACTACCATTCAAGAAATCAAGTCCTTTTGTCAAGTTTTTCTTTTAGAAGAAAGCACTCCCCTGTCATCAACACCTGGAAACTGGTCTGGAAATGAGCTTCAGCTCTGTCAGAAAATCCGGGAGTATCTATACAACCCCCACACACCCAACATCCCAGCCCCTCCTGCTGTCTCAGCTGCTTTACAATTTTTTACATTTTTATTTTGCCCTGTTAATTTTAAACAGTAATTATTGATACATTAGGTGCTACTCTGGTAAAAAGCTGTAGTTGACTTACTTGCCATCTTATTTACATGTTTTGTTTCATCCTAAAATGTTTGGATACAAATAGAAACTGCTACACCAGTTAAGATGGATTGTGAAAGTTATGTGAAATTGGCAAATGGAAACCAGCTTCATCCTTGGTGGTTTACTTGGCTAAGTGGGATCAGGTTTGTGACCCGCCAGACTGATGTTTACAAAAAAACTGAATGTTAATAAAAGTCCTCTTTTGTGTAGAAAATGTTGATATATACAATTTTTAATAATATATATAAATTATTAATTTTTATTAATAATATATAAAGAATAATTTTTAAATTGTATATTTTTCCTATTATGAAGATGACTTGTGCACACTACTGTATGTGTAAACTCCTCAACACTTGTTTGTTTATTGAAAGTCTATGGGAAGGCGAAAATTGTTTAAGTCTAGGCTCCATGCTTCCATGGAACACTGATAAAAGCAGCTGTTATGGATGTTTAACAGTTCCACTTTTGAATAATCAGTGAAAGTAATGACCTCTCTGGTTAGAAATACAAAAGCCCTCTAATTTCATAATGATGTAGATATTTTCCCTAGCTAAAGAATCCTCTACAACTTTTATCCTAAATGCTGTGATTATAGGATTTTGTGCTCTTAACAGTTTCTGAATAACTGGTACGCAAATATTTGTGGCATCCAACCTTCACTGTTTAAACACACTTAAGTAAATTGGGGTTGTTTTTAGCAGCTTTAAAAAGTGGCCTTCAGATGGTTGTATAACTTAAGAGACCTTCAGTTATTTTGTCATTTTTAGTAAAGACAAATTTATATTTACTGCAGTTAGATTTTGAATGTGATATTAGTGAGTGGTCTTTTTTGTTGTGGGTAATGAGGACTTATGGATGAAAGCTGTAATTGTTTGAGTCATTACAACACCCCAGGTTTCTGTCAAACTCATTCATGATCAAAGCTATGTAACTTTGGACATCTACTGTGCTAGCCGCTCTGCACAATTATGGTTCATCAAGCACTGCTGAGTGACAGGAAAGCATTCCAAGAATTGGACAAGCCTGTCCACCAGTGAAGGTAACCCTACGCTGCATCAGCTCTGTGAAATCAGTAGATGCTCAATTCCTTCTCCATGAATTTTGCATGCATTTTATAACCTAGTGCTAGCTTTAGATTCGCATAGCTGTTTAAGGTAGAAATGAGTATTCAATAAGCTGGAGAATAACGCAAATAAGACTTTAAAATGGACATGTTTTGAAGTTGAAACTATATGCTTTAATACAGACATTGTGAATATGAAGCAAGGATCTGCTTCCTAAAATGACATTTATGGTTAAAGGGAAAATAACACCAGCCTCATCTAGTCTAAGATTGTAAGGTGGTTTAGACTGTACATTCTTGTAAATTCAGGGAAAACTGTGACGGTTCATTCCATTTATGCTTTTCCCTTAAGTAGGTAATCGTTTGACATCACACACAGTTGAACTGTGTGATTTAAATGGATAAAGTGGAATAAGTTGTTTAAAAAACTATCAGCTCTTAAGGTGGAATAGAGAATTCAATAAGCTGGCGAATAACACCAAAAAACTTAGTAAATTCTTACCCTGATACTGGCACCACCTTGCTACACAGATCTTATTGCAATGCAGAGTTTGTGGGACAACAGATATAATTAAGCTCAGGGCTCAATAAGGATCTGAGTCTTCAGCTTTTTAGAGATGATCTGAGGAATGCAGTAATTAGCAGGATAACCACCGGCTTTGACCAAACCTGTGGAAAATTGGGGAAAAAACCCAGCAGACTTTGACATGAAGATGGATGTGCATGTTGTTTTCCAAACATCTGGGAGGGGCATGTCGTTTGTTGTAACCAGTAGTAAATGCATTTGTGCTGATGCTTATGGGCTTACTAAGAGGTCTACAGTGTATTGACCTTGACTATGAAATTACTTGTTGTTGACATGACATGCATAGTATAATTGCCCCATAGCACTCATCTAAATGCTTTTCAAGTGTTTAACATTCTTCTCAACATTTGAAAATTGCCTACCACCAATATGTTTGTAATATGAAATGATCAGGTGTTAATATTTACGAATGCTAACATGACACTAATCAAGTAGTAAATGTTTTTTTTTTTTTTTTTTTTTTTTAAAGGTTATCATGTTACGAGTTTCGTTAAGGAATTGACTGGTATAAAAATGAGAGGTCTGTTCTTTTCATACTGTTGACTTGGCATACCTGCTCAAGAATAATTATTTTTTATTTCCTTGGAGAATTTTTATCTGCTTGTCTCAAACTACACAGATATTCTGTTCACTGCTGTCCTGAAGACCAGGACATGAGTCACGCTTGATGTGGTTGTGCCAAGGGGTCAAAAGTTCCCTGCTCACACAGTGCACACTGGTTTTAAGATGCCTCAAATACAGTACTTCATTTACAACAGGTTATTTTTTTTTGCCGGGCTGGCCTAGAAGTGGCATTTACACTGACCAACTGAAACCTAATGTTGAAACATGAATACACAAATAGGAACTGTCAGTCGTATTTCACAGAGAGAACTTAAGGTGGCGCCACTACACTGTTGTTATTCATTCATTATCTGTAACAGCTTATCCAGTTCAGGGTCGCAGTGGGTCCTGTGAGCCTACCTGGAATCATTGGGCGCAAGGCGGGAATACACCCCGGAGGGGGCGCCAGCCCTTCACAGGGCAACACACACACTCACTCACACCTACTGATACTTTTTAAACGTGTGTTTTTGGACTGTGGAAGGAAACCGGAGCACCCGGAGGAAACCCACGCGGACACGGGGAGAACACACCAACTCCTCACAGACAATCACCAGGAATCGAACCCACAACCTCCAGGTCCCTGAAGCTGTGTGACTGCGACACTACCTGCTGCGCCACCGTGCCACCACTGTCTGTTGTTAGTTATAACAATATGTTAGCCATATTTCACATTCCAGTTCGTGAACTAAATTTGGAACCATTCTTTGGTGACCATACGTCCCCGCACAAGTACTCACTAAAATGTCCGGGATTTTGCTGCCTGCAGGCAGTCCCCTACAAAACAAAACAAAAAGCGCAAGTGTTGAAGTGATCAAGGGGTCAGAGAGTAGAGAGCTGAATTGGGACACACTCACGCCGCTTCAGCGCTAAAGGTCCACCATCTACAGCGGTGAGCAGGTTTGAGAGATGCCCTGTAGAAGGTAACAATGTTCCCGGCTGTACTGAAAACTCGCTGTGAAGGGGCACTAGATACAGGTATGCAGAGGTATTTTTTGCAAGCTTGCTTAGATTGGGGCAGCGATAGGACTCAAGTCACACAGTAACAGGCTGCTGAAAGAGTAACAATTGATTGACTTCTTATTCGGGACTCGTGAACATTTTTGTGATTGTTGTTGTTGTTATTATTATTATTATCATCATTATTGTTGTCTTAATGTTGTCTTTGGTGTTTGGTTGGTGACCTGTGTTCATTTCACACCATGCGCAACGTAGCACATGCACACTGCTATTTACTTCTTACTATGCGTTCTGCAGCAAAGCACACCCTGTTTGAATCCTATTATTGGATGAAAACTGCAGACCTACCTTGAAAACCACTGGGATCAAGCAGTGTACACAAGATGTCGTATTGGACACACCAGATTAACTCATGTATCTAGTAAAAGTTGATGCAGCCCCATGTTGTGCAACATGCCAAACTGAGCTTATGATAAAACATTTAATGTTGGACTGTATTGATTTTGGCTCTGAGAGGAAACAGATCCTAACTGCAAAGTCCATAACAACTCAATTACTCACTGCAAAAGCATCAGCACTCTTAAAATTCCTGTCAGTAATGAAACTTAAGCAACACATGACAAACTTAAATAGATGGCAGCCTCAGAATATCTAAAATAAAACTGTATTAGTAAATCAATTACATTTTACTATCTTTCTTGTCATGAATGTGGTCCTATGGGCAGATAAGGTGTAAATTGCAAACTATCTAACTAATTACCCATGTGAAAGTTCACGCATGAAGACACACACTCTTTGATTGCTCCACGAGCCGAACTCTGAGCCAGAGCATCAGGCACAAGATCTTTTTCGTTTTCACTGCAGTAAATGTGCCATGCACAGTAATCTCCTCTAAAAATATGTCCTGCACAGACCGCTTAAAAATACAGAATTTGTTTTCTTCTTCGAACACAGAAAAATGTTATGCATGTGATACCTGGGCCAGACAGCCAGGTAATACTTTTTCAAAACTGATGGTACACAAAAACGTATCCTCTAGTGAAGACAAAAGCAGAAATATTGAAAAATACAGTTGTAAAGCTTTTTTGTTGGTTTCTACATTTTGCACTGTACATTTTTAACTACACAAGTGACCATACTGCTGATCAGTTTTGGAAATGTAGTGTGCTTAAATATAACAGTACAGTACATGATTTGAATGCATAAGAAACAGCAGTACAGTGCTATGGGCCAGATCAGATGGCATTCATCTAGACTTGGACTCAGGAGGAGAGACTTGACTTAGACTTGCAAAACATGACTTGTGAACATCTCTGGATTGGGGAACTTTGTTTCATGCAGTTTCCACCAGTGAAGTGGGTCCTGTGTCAGGGGAAATCAAGTAAGCCGTCAGCTCAAATTTGATTTTGTCCAATTGTCACTGTGGAGTTCTTTAAAGAGCTCGCTAACGACTTCCTCTTAGGTTCATCTTGTAGGCTGCAGGGTTGCCTGCGTGCTGGTTGCAGCTGAACAGTTGTCAGGCTGATTGGTGTTCTTCTCCGCTAGTAGAGACATCAACTCTGTAATAGCTTGCTGTTTGTTTCCTTCCACCTTCTCTTCTATGTAAGATTTGAAATGGGGGTCCATGAGGGAGGCAATAGACGGGAGTTCATCTGTGGCAGGGTCACTTTTTACTGTTGAGGTACTGAGCTCAGTCTCGTCCTCCTTTGACTAAAATGCTGCTGTTAAACAGATGGAGGAGTGGTTTGAGGTAGGAGACACTCGCATGTAAGTCTCTTCTCTTACAGTTGAAGGAAAATGTGCACTTAACTTTCTTGCACACCTCAACTGCACGATCAACCCATGGGTCTTTCACACCTTTTTTCTCTTGAGAAAATAATGATTATTTTAACACTTATTTCTTTGACAAAAAACCCACCATACATTTTGCTAATGCATATAAAAAATGCATGTTTCTTCCACTGAGGTCAACTGCTTACAGTAGCTTAATGAAGCCTTCTTCCTCAATAGAGAAAATGGGCACCATGTCTTCTCTTCTTGTCATACGGCACATCATTTGAAAATGATGCAGCAAACGTTAGTTGTGTTTTGTGCACCTTAGGACGCAGAGGGCTGATTGTTTCACGCATAGCTCCCATTCCACAGGGTGATTGTGGCGTAAATGCTGGAACAAGTTGTCGTACTGCTACTTTGCTACTAACTATTATCACCAGTAGATTGACCAGAGGAGGATGGGTCACCCCTTGTGAGCCTTGGTTCCTCCCAAGGTTTCTTCCTCAGCTGGGGGAGTTTTTCCTTGCCACTGTCGCCCCTGGCTTGCTCACTTGAGGGTTTTACATTTTGTTTTTACATTTCATGTCAAATCTTGTCTTACTGGAATTCTGTGAAGCCGCTTTGTGACAACATCAGTTGTGAAAAGCGCTATATAAATAAATTTGATTTGATTTGATTTGACTTTTGGTTGCAATAGAATTTTGGCACAACTTACACTTTACATGAATTTGTTCAACATCTTACTTCTCAAATCCGTACCAATTCCATACCACTGAATTGATATTTTCACTTTTCTTTGGTTCGACTTCTCTCCTCTGTGAAGCACTGCCTGCCTCCATCATCAACTGATCCAGTTGGGGGGCTGAGGTCAATACATAGGTCTGTGGTAGCTGGCGTTTTTCAAGTTAAGATGTCTTTTTCCTACATTTACCACTTAAATTTCAATTGCTTTTATGTTTATTCCAATTAAAATATAAGGTTTGTAATCTTGTACAATCTGGATTATGATGTTTTGAACATGATGTGTTTTCACATGAGTGAAAACGTTTGAGTTAAGCGAATGAAAATCGCCCAGCACTATTAGCATGCACACATGGCTGTGCTGTCTATGAAAACAAAGAGCAGAAAGCAACACAGTGGATGTATGCCTTCATTCTTTGCCCAGGGTACCTTCACACCATTATATCTTGATGTAGATATTAGTTGTTTGTGGAAGTAATTGCCCCTAAATTAAATATTTAACCAAGTTCAATAGTGAACACATTGGTTTAATGTTATTAGACACACCAAGGCATGATTTACATAGAATTCTTCAGGCGGTGTGAAGCAGGCTCAACTTCAAAAGAACAGTGGTGAACTATCCTAAGATTTGCCAGTCCCCCAAATTTTCTTGGGCACAGTGACTGCTCATGAGGTCCCAAAAGAACCCAGACAAACATCTGAAGAACTGCTGACCTCATTTGAATCAGTTAAAGGTCAGTGTCACATAGTGCCACAAGGACACTGGCCAAAATGTCATCCATGCCTCATGTAAGCCCAAAAAAACAGGACATGTGAGAGAATAGTGTGGACTCTAAGTGGAATATTTTAATCCCGTTATCTGACACAACGCTAACACTACCTCCATCAGAGTTTGACTGTTGGTCTACATTGTTCTTAGGATTCAATGTTTTTATTAAGAAGCATTCATTCATTATCTGTAAGCGCTTATCCTGTTCAGGGTCACAGTGGGTCCAGAGCATACCTGGAATCATTGGGCGCAAGGCAGGAATACACCCTGGAGGGGGCGCCAGTCCCTCACACCTATTCACTCACACTTACACACATTCACACCTGTGGACACTTTTGAGTCGCCAATCCACCTACCAACGTGTGTTTTTGGACTGTGGGAGGAAACCGGAGCACCCAGAGGAAACCCACGTGGACACAGGGAGAACACACCAACTCCTCACAGACAGTCACCCGGAGCGGGAATCAAACCCACAACCTTCAGGTCCCTGGAGCTGTGTGACTGCGACACTACCTGCTGCACCACTGTGCCATCCTATTAAGCAGCATCATTTGAAAATCATTAAAATAGGTATTCAGTGCTTCCATATAAATATATATATATATATATATGCAAAGATGCATATATTAATATACCCTAATATAAACACAGCAAAAATAATTCACACATTAAAAAAAAACACCCTCCCATGAACACTACCTGTCAAAGATGAGTGTATGTAATGAATCCTATAGCAGTTTACCTATACCAGAGTCTCCTTCAAGAAACGATATATAAGGAATCCAAATCTTACCAAATATAATAAGTTTATTCTTCAGAATAACCCTAATTTTCTCCAATTTTGAAGTATTTGTTATTTCTGCAACCCGCTGTCTAAATATCAGCACTTCCGACTTTTTCCAGACATTAAGAAGTTATTTCTTAGCATTGATTAAGCTATAAGAATCAAGCTGCTCCTGGGCTGAAGGAAGCTCTAATACCTTTTCAGATTTACCATGTATAATAAGGACTGGGTCCTTATTTTAAAGCTGTGAATATGTCTGCCCAGAATTCATAATGTTTAGGACAGAGCGTACCCTCTTTTGATAGGCATTTGTCACACAATGGTTTTGGAAACAACTTGTGCACCCTTACCTTTGAATAGTGTAGTCTATGTAATATTTTAAATTGGATGAAACATTGTCTGGCATTGATGGAGCAAAGGTGGATGTGTTCCAGACTCGCCTCCCAAATCTCAGATATGTTAATTCCTAACTCTTCTTGCCATGCATTTTTAATTGGTTCCATAGCTGGTGGTTTAATACTTTGAAACACGTTATATATGTAAGAAAACACACTGTTTATTCCCACACCATGTTTCAGACATTTGTCAAGATTATCCTATTATGCAGTAATGAAATCAGGTGTGATTTTTACATAATCTCTAAATTGTAGATATCTAAAAAAAGTGATTTCCAGGTATCTTATATTTCTCCTGCAGTTGGTGGAATGAGGCAAAGTTACCAGATAGATAGATATCCCCTATGGTGTGGTCTACTTTGTTCTTATTGTGTAATGTATGGTAATGGTCTGGGGCAGCTTTCTTCTGAGAGATCTGAATGACTTGTCATAATTGAAGGGACCTTAATTTCTGCTCTGTCAGTCCTGAAGGAGAATGCCCACGTAAAGCACATTAGGGTTATGCAACAGAATAATGAATTGAAGCCCACAGGCTGATCTAACTTGGCCACTCAAACCATTTTTTTATTTTGAGCCATTCAAAATCATCACTTGAATCCAGTTGAGATACTGTAGCAAGGTCATTAAAGGCAGTTAATTTTGAAGAAATCCTCTGGGAGAAATCTGAAGTTTTATATACAGCTCTATTTAATAATCATGGATATTGCTTGTGAATGTCTGAGAAAACCTACAAGTTTTCAGTTTTTTCCGCTGTCACACTAATCCATCTCTGTGCTCCAAGTTGGAAGTGTACACTGCGATCACTGCTCCAGGGGGAGTAAAGGAGCTTTATTGAGAATGAGCTTGGGGATCTGGTTTCTGTGGCTCTTTTGTCTAGCCTGGTCAGGATTGCTTGTGAAATGGGGTTGCGAGCAACCCAACACCAGCCCTCACGTGGACTCGCTGCCCCTCTGTACCTCCTCGCCTCGAATAGAATAGATGAAATCTCTGTTTTAGTGCAGCAAGTGTCAGCATGAGAGGAACATGTATTGTAGCCTCACAGTACAATTATCAAAGACATCTAACATCTTGAACTACAGTTCTGTAGTTATTAATGTCTAAAATACACAATTTGATTATGAAATACTTTAACTTGTGTGTCTTGGTGTCAAACCAAACTGGGCCTGTTTGCTTTCTGACGGCTGCATACACAGATTTTTTTTTAAAAATAGGAATGTGTTTCTGTGGGTGTCAGAAATCAAATTGTGGGCTTTGGTTTCTGTCACTACTACAACCTCGTCTTCCAAACCAAGAATGCCTTCTAAAAATGCAGTAAAGATGATTGATTGAACCTCTTTATAACTAAATATACAAAGGATTTTCAGTGTTTTGACTCGCAAACCTAATCGTGTTTGGTAAATATGAAACAAAAGAATTTGACACCTGAAACACACACACACACAGTTGGTAAAGAGTGGCAAAGTTTAGTTTTACAGGTAACATTCTTCATGAAATTTCACAAAATTAGTTTTAACAGGTAACAAGTGAGGTCATCGAGAATATAAAAGAGGCATCCACAAAAGAATTTACGTGCAATGATGCATTGTGGATCATTTTGTGGTTCAGTGTTAATCAGTGCACAATAAATATGATAAAACAAGCCCTTTCATTCAAACGTCAAATGTTTTGTTTTGTTATTTGACTGGATTTAAAAGCACCTTACATCTGACTCTTGTCAGCGTTTGTCAAGTGTACACAGGTGGAAAGGGCTAATTATGCAACACACAATCTCTGCCAGTTGCATCAGCAATTATTTCATTTCTCTAGTCTCTGGCTGCGCATTCATGCTTAAGAGAATACAAGCCACAGAAACCTTTAGAGGGATGATTGTTCAGAACTGGCAACATTCTCTGCCATATCAACAAGCTGAGCTAATCTGTGCCACAGAAACCATACTGGGCGTGTGAAATTTGAGTTACACCAGAGATGCAATTTTCTTGGCTGAACATCACCACGCTCTCATAACATTGCTCAGTGCCATGGAAACAAGATTCACTGCTGATTTCTCCTGTCAGATCAGCATGAATGTGCTTTATCTCACTCAGCGTCCTGTTTCTCTTCAGATGTGCAGAGAAGAGAAAAACAGTCATTTATTGCTGTTCCAAATATTCACTAAGCTTGTTACTTTCTTTAACCCTCAAAATTCTTACCAGTATTCATTAAGTGTTTTCACTGAGTAGCGTGGCCTAATTTTTATGTACTGTTGGATATGACCCCCTGTATAATCCAAACGTGAGGTGTCCAGTGGTGAGGCACTGTTTTGCTGTTTTTGATTTTGTTTCACTTTATGCTCACAAAAATAGGTCCAGTGTTGTAATTGGATAGACTCAAATGACGTGGGACAACGTAGTTTTTTCTTTTAACAACCTTAAAACTGCAGCTTCAGATGATTGTGAAGCTCATAGATAGGAGAATAGTGCCTAATAGTGCTCATAGATAGGAGAATAGAACAGACTATGCAATTTAAACCATTACAAACCAGACAGCAACATGGGATTAGTCAGATGCCTCCTTTTTAAACTGGAATGTAATAATGTTGCACTTTCTTGATGCATAGCTGTTGGTGATTAGCTTTGATTAGTAACACTAAAAGTTTTAAATGAGCCCCTGTGTTAGCACCTGCTAACTCTAGCATTTAGACATTGATTCTGGCAATAATAGCGGTAAAACAATAAAGCCTTATTTTAGACATTGGTTCAGGTAATAAGTGCTTTTCTCTCCGTCAGTTACACTGTGTACCGATTAAATACATTTTGACATGTGTTTCGGTCAGTTTTGCAGCATACTGCAAAACCTAATTCAGGGTCTGGTGGCTTGTGTTGCTATGATACTGAGTGAAATTGAGTGATCCATAGCAAAAACAATATAAAAATGCCTGTTTATTTTATATTTATAAATGATTTCAGTGCTGCACCAAACCTATAAGATTAATGCTGCTGCAAATAAATCCCATACCATCTAGTATGTTAGTTTGCAGTAGAGTTGGCATGGTCCAGTGTTTAGAACAATAAATAGCTTTTGTCATATAGTCTACATTAGAATACATTCATTAACCAGGCTCAACATTCAAACATTGCCATCAACCTAGTGTTACGACCCAGTCTAGGGTTGAGCCGTAACAGAATGAGGAATGGGTTGAAATTAATATATGTGAAGGGAATAACTGTAACAGATGTAAATGGTGAAACAAAAAGGACACAAACGGAAACACAGAATGAATAATGAATAGAATATATATTGTAAATGTGATATGTACAATGAAACCAAACACCAGTGAACTTCAGGATGGCCTTTAGCCGACAAAAACAACAAACAAACACCCCTCCTAACTGACCCACAAACAGCTCTAACTTACCTAAGTGTAAACAAAAGGAAACAAAAGACAACACCTTACCTTCCTCCCTGTCTATCCACAAAAACACACACAAAACCCACTCCCAAAACAAACGGCAGCCAACCCTACTTTGGTGAAATATATACACAGTGTTACAATAATTTACAAAAGATAGATCTAGCATCAGTTAATCAAAAAGGGGCAAACACAAACTCGTAGTCGAAATAAGAATGGATCAAAGTCAAAACCAGGCAAACAGAATTCAATATACACAATACAAATCACAGCACAAAACAAAAAGCTCCCTAACAGTGTACACAGAGACGTATTTATGATTCCCGCCGGGATGACGTAGACGAAAATGGTGACAGACAACACATGGATTGGATGGTGGACCGGACTCTGGACGATGAACAAACACACGAACTGGAACATGGAATGAACTCTAGACAGGGGAACAAACAGACTGGAACAGATTGCAGAACCTATAAATTGAGAGAGAGAGAGAGAGAGAGAACAAACACACACATACACAGCGCAGCGTAACACTAGCAAACACTGCCCTCGAAATAGACTGGAAATGCATCTCTGTGTCTGTCTGACTGGAAATGTGAATTTCACTCAGTAGCAAGTAGGTGGAGCCCAGGAGCAATAGGCCGGTTTTACTATAAACTGTTTTATTTCAGTTTGTGGGTGGGTTGGTGCTCCAGATCTCCAGATTACTTTGCGAATTACCCCCCACTCCTCCTCCCTTGGTGTTCTTTGAAGGACTCAACCAGGGAAATGTTAGGAAGGGGCTGACTGGTTCTCCTGCCGTTGTCTTTCCTCGTCTTGAATACTGCTGAGCTGCTTACTGTAATGTTCTGTATAATGTCTGTAGGGAGCAGGCGGGGAATGCTCAGGTTCAGGGTGCTTTTACAGTCAGGTTTGGAAATAATGCCAAAAGTACTTTATTTGCCACTTTTACTGTTGGTGTACATGCTTTTTGTTTGTTTGCCTTGGCATTAAATTGAAAATCAAATTCCTTTGTATCATCACCTCTTATGCAATGTCAAGCAGACTGCAGAAAATGTAGCCAGAGTGTGGATCTGTGCATGTAGCAGGGAAGTCTGATATTTCACATGTCCCTGAGGACACTGTGTAATTGTTGGTGGGTGCCATGAATTTTCAGCTAAAGTCTCAGACTTCCTTTCATTGATGCGTGACCATTTTGGAGGCAGTCCATCATCCCGTGTTTGAACACCATGTGTTTTTAGACACTCCACGTCAAGTTTACCACCAAAAATAGGAGCAAGCCTTCCTGCTTGGAAAAGGTGAAATGTGTAAACTAGCCTTGTTACCTGAAAGGCCCTGCTTGTCTTGGGTAGTTTAGTCTTTGTGAATTGTACTTTGGCATGGTTTGTGTT
This sequence comes from Hoplias malabaricus, assembly GCF_029633855.1. Taxonomy (NCBI): domain Eukaryota; kingdom Metazoa; phylum Chordata; class Actinopteri; order Characiformes; family Erythrinidae; genus Hoplias; species Hoplias malabaricus. Next base: position 14,419,703 of record NC_089806.1, read on the forward strand.
GGTAGAAAATTGCTAATGTTTATTGATGCTGTGGTGTCATTCTGAGCTGGTTTTGCTGATGGGAGCATGAGGAGACAGTGACTCGGCTTCTCCAAATATCATAGATGTGCTTTCCACAATTCGGGGATGCCTCTCTAGCAGCAATGTGGTGTTTTAAGTTTGCTGGGAATTGGTGCTAAGAGTTGTCTTAAGCATTTGATCAACCCTTAGCTGTCCATGTGTGGCTCAATCCAATTACTTTGAGTTGGTGACCTGTATTATGTTAGTCTTCAGTATGCTCTTAATATAAAATGTTGACATGTGAAATTGACACATACAACAACTGGACTTGATTATTTGTATTTTGAATTCCTGAATTACCAATGAAATATGATATACTTTTCATTTCTGAAGTGAATTTTGTTAGGCCTTTTACAATTACATTTGACTTTTGTGCTGTATGGACATTCCTTCAATAATTTGCTGACCTCTATTTCTTGTTTATTTGTGTTCGTTTACATAAGAACGAACATCACCTATATTTTTAGCCACCCTCTGTCCTTTCTGCTATGGATTTCTCTGGTCTCTCTATGTTGGAGCACTCTTTTTTTTAATTATTATTATTTATGGTTTCATTTGGGATATTTAAATGTTATAGTCCAGTTCAGATGTTTGGATATCTTTAAGTTTTGGCTAAAAGTTCATTGCTCTTTAAAGGAGTGTAATTGCATTATGCTCGTATCATCATCAGTGGCATCATATGGTCTTTGTCACGGGGGTGTGATGAGAGGAATTTACGGAAGCGGACACACTCGCTACAACACAGACCATTTAATAAAGAGAAAACACAACAAACGAACTTGACAAGAAACACGAAATAGCATGACTAATAAACATAGGGAAGAGCAGGAAACAGGGCAAGTTAGAGGTCGAAGGTGAAACGAGAAACGAGTTGGAGAAACGAAGACTACAATAACAAATGGGAAACAGAGCGAAACGACATGACTTGAGTTGAACTACAAATGACATAACAAATGACAACGAAAACGACAAATGAAATGACCGACACCAGGAAGTGAGGGAAGAGGGCTTAAATAAACGAACTAACACGAAACACCTGACACAGATAACGAAGGTAAAGAAGGCGGAACAGAGACGGGACAAAGGTGGAGCTAGAGAGAAACGAGGGCGGAGATAGGAATAACAACAAACAGAGCCACATGGAAGGGGAAAACAAACAAGAAAGTGCCAGGGTGTGACAGACGCCCCCCCCCAAGACGCGCAACTCCCGGAGCGTGAAAAACTAGACTCTCCAGGAGCTGGCGCAGGAGGGGCCAGAAGAAACAAAAACAGGAAACCAAAAGATTCAAGACAAGATAGGAAATGGAACAGGTGACACGGGACTGGACTTAAATGGACACTGGAAAGAACTAGAAAGAATAGATGGTGAACGAGAGAAGACAGGATGCTGGAACTTAGATTGGAAACTGAACGGGGACTGAGACAGAACAGGAGCAGATAAACGTGACTGGACTTGGGACAAGACGGGAGCAGAAACAGGGTACTGAAACATAGACTGGACAGAGGGTTTAAATGGTGACTGAAGAGGACTAACAGGGAACTGGACATGAGACTGGACAGAACTAACAGGGGACTGGACTTGAGGCAAGGGAACTGGGACCAGGACTTTCACAGAGACAGACATTAACACGGTTACAGGGACCGGAACTGAAAGAAAAGCAGACAGGTACAGGGACAAGAAGAGAGACAGGAACCAAGACAGGAACAGATACTGGAACAAATATAACATGTGGGTGCCCAGGGCTGGCAAATGTCCGTGGAAATGTCTGAGGGACCAGCCTGGGCACAGTCCTTGGGGCCGTCCTACGGGTTAGACCGGGAGCGGCCGTAGCCACAGTCTCGGGGGCAGAAACGGCCGTAGCCACAGTCTCAGGAGCAGAAACGGCCGTAGCCACAGTCTCAGGGGCAGAAACGGCCGTAGCCACAGTCTCAGGCTCAAAAGCGGCCGAAGCCAAAGTCACAGGAGTAGGAGTGGCTGAGGGAGCCGCACTCACGGAGACAGGAGGCCCTGCGGCGACGTCCACGGAGACAGGAGGCCCTGCGGCGACGTCCACGGAGACAGGAGGCCCTGCGGCGACGTCCACGGAGACAGGAGGCCCTGCGGCGACGTCCACGGAGACAGGAGGCCCTGCGGCGACGTCCACGGAGAAAGGAGGCCCTGCGGCGACGCCCACGGAGACAGGAGGCCCTGCGGCGACGCCCACGGAGACAGGAGGCCCTGCGGCGACGCCCACGGAGACAGGAGGCCCTGCGGCGACGCCCACGGAGACAGGAGGCCCTGCGGCGACGCCCACGGAGACAGGAGAACCTGCGGCGACGTCCACGGAGGCAGGCGGAACTGCGGCGACGTCCACGGAGGCAGGCGGAACTGCGACGACGTCCACGGAGGCAGGCGGAACTGCGACGACGTCCACGGAGGCAGAGGGAATCTGCGACGACGTCCACGGAGGCAGAGGAATCTGCGACGACGTCCACGGAGGCAGAGGAATCTGCGACGACGTCCACGGAGGCAGAAGAAGCTGCGACGACGTCCACGGAGGCAGAAGAAGCTGCGACGACGTCCACGGAGGCAGAAGAAGCTGCGACGTCGTTCACGGAGGCAGAGGAAGCTGTGACGTCGTTCACGGAGGCAGAAGAGGCGGGCGTCGCACTTACGAAGACAAGAGAGGCGGACGCTGCCTTCAAGGAGACCTCTAGGCGTGCCATGAGGCTTGTAAGCTTCTCCTGTATGTCAGGAGGGAGTGCAGAGCGGTGCCTAGCGACGACGTCCATGGAAACAGGCGGCCCTGCCGCGACGTCGTCCACGAATACAGGCGCGGCCGGAGGCGCCGCACGCACGAATACAGGCGCGGCCGGAGACACCGCGCTCACGCAGACAGGCGCGGCCGGAGGTGCCGCGCGCACGAAGACAGGCGCGGCCGGAGGTGCCGCGGGCACGAAGACAGGCGCAGCCGGAGGTGCCGCTCTTCCAGGAACAGGAGCGGCCGGAGGCGCCGCTCTTACGGGAACAGGAGTTGAGACGTCCAGCGAGGCAGGTGCTCGTGCTGCTCGCCGAGCACAAGTTGTGGATTTATCGGGTTTAGGGGCACTGATGGGCGCACTCTTGAGGGATTCCCCCAGAGGTGCGCCCCTGTTAGCCTCACCTCTGGTGTCCTGAGGTAGGAGGCTAACAGCCCCTACCCTTAACCACCCCCCCCCCCAAGAATTTCCCCGGACCTGAGGGGATAATCGTCCAGCGAGGGGGAGACTCCAGCCCGCTTTCTCATCCGGCTCCGTTGATTCCCGCTGGAGCAATTACTCGATTCCTGAATCGAGTCCTTTGTTCGGGGGAAAGGAACCGCACCGGGCATGAGCTGCAGCCGTCGACTCCATTCCGAGGCCGCTCATAACTCCATCGGATCCTTGGGGCCTGTGCGGAATGGAGTCCGGCGAATAACACATCTCCTAAAAGGGTAGTCCGTGCTAGCTGTGTCCTTATACAGATCGGTCATTCTGTCACGGGGGTGTGATGAGAGGAATTTACGGAAGCGGACACACTCGCTACAACACAGACCATTTAATAAAGAGAAAACACAATAAACGAACTTGACAAGAAACACGAAATAACATGACTAATAAACATAGGGAAGAGCAGGAAACAGGGCAAGCTAGAGATCGAAGGTGAAACGAGAAACGAGTTAGAGAAACGAAGACTACAATAACAAATGGGAAACAGAGCAAAACGACATGACTTGAGTTGAGTTGAACTACAAATGACATAACAAACGACAACGAAAACGACAAATGAAATAACCGACACCAGGAAGTGAGGGAAGAGGGCTTAAATAAACGAACTAACACGAAACACCTGACACAGATAACGAAGGTAAAGAAGGCGGAACAGAGACGGGACAAAGGTGGAGCTAGAGAGAAACGAGGGCGGAGATAGGAATAACAACAAACAGAGCCACATGGAAGGGGAAAACAAACAAGAAAGTGCCAGGGTGTGACAGTCTTAAAATAACTATTACACTTATTTCTGGAACAGTATATTCATTACAAACAGGGCTGTTGTGACAGGCCTAGATTTCGTTGTTTGTTCTATAAATTTTCTAGTAAAGTCCTTTATGAATACATCCTTATATCCTAATATTACCTGTAATTTCTTGCTGTGCTGAATTTGAACAGTGCTGTGAAGTTTGTTGTATTCCTCACTATTGGTGCATTACCCACAGACTTCTCTTTAACCATGAGCTGAGGAGGTAGTCTGCTTACTTGCTCCAGGAAATTAAAAGCTAGGGCAGCATCCTTTTAACTCGAGGCCCTGTCATCTCATGCCAGGGCCTCATTGAATAGTAAATGATCAGTCTTTTGCTTCTTTGTCAGAGAGTTTACATTAGATGTTCATCTTGGGTCCAGAGGAGTTGCGCTTAATGATAGTTTACATGGAAAGCCACACTCTTCCTTTTAGACCTATATTAGAGGGGAGGGAATGTAAGTTTTATTTGGTTTTAACATTACTTTAGATCTCTAGCTAAACCAGATTAATTAAGCTTGGGATGAATGGTTTAATGGGTCATTAATCTTCTAACATCCTTTTAAGAGTCATATTTCCCAATTAAGACCTATTTTTCATTTTCATAATTCACATAATTATTTTAACTATATTTACATTTAAATTTCTTTGTTTTTGTGAAACGTTGCTTTATTCAGAATATCTCAATAGCACTTTTGTTTATGCAGTTAGCTGTCTCCTTTCCACCTTATGTGATCCAAACAACAACAATAGGCCAATCATACACACACGGAGCAGGAATAGAGCAATTCTCTTTTCGCTTCATGCTTTTCAACATTTTTACAAACATTATGAATATTTTCCCTCTTTTATTTACAGACACAGGGTCTTCGTAACCACATTAGACCTGTTTCGAGCATGCAAAGACACATGAGAGCTAGCAAATGGTGAGGAAAGACTGAATTTTATGAAGTGTTTTTTAATTACAATCACTGTATATTTGTGGTAATGTATAAGGGGCATGCAGGGACATCAAATTAGAGATGGAGATGTTAGTGAAATTAGGATAAAATTCCTTCATGGTATATACACTAAAGTGGAACCAGCACTGGATACCACAAAGTGCTCTAATGTGTGTACAAATATATAACTCTGTGGTGCATGCAGTACAATAATTCAGGTTGTTACTTGTGGTCGAGTCGGAGTACAGAAGTGGGCGGTGCAAAAACACGGTTGCCTTAAAATAGGAAAACTAAACTAGCAATAGTCAAACAATCCAGTTAGAAAACTGTTTACCTTTCAATATTAAGCTGTTTTGTGGTCTTGGTGTTGCTAGTAGTTTCAATCTGTGGTTTCGTGTGATGTGTTAGTTGTATGAATTATTGATAGCATATATCCTAGATTTGGCTAAATCTTTAGACACCAGCTCATCCAAAACTTAATCTAAAATCTACTTTAACCACTCTTCTACACTGGTGTGCAAAATAAAATATACACACTGTTAATTTGCATAGAATAAAACTAGATAAATTATTTTCAAGGTAGTGTCACCTGCACTTTGCAATCCTAAGTATTCACTGTAAATATACAATATTTCCTTCCCAAAAATGTTAGATGTGTTACTTTGATTCATTGTGTGCAATTACGTTTTGGAATAGGGACTGTAGCTTTATTGCAGACCTGTTGTGTCTACAATAATGAACACCCCACACAACTAGGTGTTTGTGGTAGAATTGTTGTTTGAAATTTTCATAACTGGTGTGGAGCAGTACAACTAAATATATTTGGTCAGGTCCACCATACACTGAGTTTTAAGGGCATTTTTAAGCCCAAAATCAGTAGTCGTCAAACTACACGATCAGGAGAAGTTTTAGTTTCATCTGTGGTTTGTCTTTAGTCCCGTAAAGCCTCACTTGTGAGGTCAAGGTTACATTTTTTTAGGTTGTCACTCACATAACCTTGATGTTGGAGTGGTCTCCCTATTTGATTCCCATAAATCAAAGATGCAAATAAGGGCACACGTAACTGCATTTGTGCCGTATAGTGCGCCCAAAGCACCAGGTAGCCCAACACTTATAAATAATCCCTTGCTTAGTTCAGAGCTGGCTCTTGGATTCTATTGAATGTCTAGGCTTGTCAGAGTAGACTAGAAAAAACTCTTTCAACTGACTGGCTCACTCCAGTCACCAAAGCAAGTGTGCTGAAAAGCACATCTAACAAAGGTGAGAACTGAAATGACCTTCGCAGCCACAGGGAGAGCATAAGGTCCTGCATGATCAACCTCCATGGCATAAAGTAGCCAGTATGTCTTCTGAACCACGTCTCTGGAGAGGTGTAAGTTTTCCTTGCATTCCTCTTAGGTCAGGCCAAGGAAGGATCTCTGGCCATTAACATGCTCCTTATAACGCAGTCTCTGTAAAAAAAAAAAAACAAAACTATATATTCCACTATTCTTAACCTAAATAACATAAATATAACTGTAAATAACTGAATAAATTAAATATAGCAAATTTGTTTTCAACTTACTCTAAATGTGAATCAGTCTGATTGTGCTTTTGTGTGAATTATTGAAACTTTATATGTTCAGAAAATTGTTTATTCTCTTTAATATATTAATAAAAAGCAATGCTTAAGTGGTGTTTGAAATAAGTGTCTAAGGTTGTTTTTGTTGTTATCATCATTCATTGTCTGTAACCGCTCTTCCAGTTCAGGGTCGTGGTGGGTCCGGAGCCCGCCTGGAATCACAGCATGCAAAGTAGGAACACACCCTGGAGGGGGCGCCAGTTCTTCACACGGTGACATTCACTCACCCACTCACACCTATGGAGAAATGATTAGCCAATCCACCTACCAACGTGTTTTTGGACTGTCGGAGGAAACCCATGTGGACATGGAGAGAACACACAACTACTCAGTCACACAGAGTGGGACTTGGACCCACAACCCCAGGACCCTAGAGCTGTGAAACTACAACACTACCTGCTGTGCCACCATGCCACCCCTGTTATTGTTATTATATTATATAGAAATATATCCATTTGACTGACACACAAGGACACTCGCAAGTTGCTACACTGTAAACCTGAATACGTTAGCAGACCCACATCGGGTCACTGCCTTGATGAGTTCAAAGCTGGAGCTGTGACAGCGGTGTAACCTAACCACCGCCACTCCCACTGAAATAAACACATGAACCTGTTAAGTCTATCTCATCTAGCTATTTTTACTTAAAACCACAAACAGGATTTTCCTAAATCAAAATGTTAGTTTTACAAGGTCAGAAGAAATTGAATTGCTATTTTGAAAAGTTAGATTCTGAGAATCAGTTAATTACATTAGGGTTTATAATGTATTTTGGCATGATATGTAGAATGAGACAGACAGCCAATCAGAGTGCAGACAGAGGTGAACTTAAGGCACTGAGACTAGTCCCAGCCTGACTCTATGAACATTCTTAGGTCCATGGAGAAATACAATTCCCAGAACCCTCAAAGACAATAGACAATAAAACTGCAGCTGATCGGAATGGTTTCTTGCATTCCTCTTTATATCCCAATGTAGTCAGTATTAAGCTTTCTCTTGTTACTGACTGTATGCATGTTTGTTTTCTACTTGTGTTTTCTGACCTCTTTTGAATTGTACCTTTTGTACCTGTTGGCATTGTGTATATGCTGCTTTTTGATCACTGTTCTTTGGCTCCACCCTTTGGCTTATTCTTAGCCTGACTCCATTTTGGGGTCTTCAGTTCTTTAGTTTTAAATGGATCAGTTGAGGGACTACGGTTGCAAATAGGAAAAGTCTAAGAGCTTACTACTAAATGCTTTGATTTTGTTAGCATTTCATACTGTTTCAACATACTTTTGGGGTTGTTTTTAAACTGATCTAATTCAGGTGTAATTTGGTGGTTAAAGAGGAAATGAGACTCTTAATATTACCGTTTTAACTATTTCTGTTTGGAACCCATCAAAGTGACCTCAAGACCTAAAATATAACCTTAGTGCCTCATGAAATTGTAGCTCCTATTCATGTATGAAATGTTAGTCTAGAACTTGTTAGTCTAGAACACTGGGTGGGATGGGGCATAACCACCATGCATAGTCAGCATGTTGAATTTTGTAGTGTATAGGGAAAGGGTTTTGTTAAATTGTAATGTATGAGCAAGACCATGTTCTCAAGACCAGTAAAACACCATGCCCTATGGTTTTAATTTCAGTGACGTGCCAACTCTGCTTTTGGGTAGCACAAATTGGTGTTTCCAAAAGGAGTTTTTGCAAGTATAACACATTTAACAAGACTTCAGCGTGGTTTAATACAAAGATGTCACACAATGACATGAAAAATTGCCTCAGGAAAACAAAGCTGAAGGGTTTATTGAAATAAGTATGAACAGAATCAAGATGACTTTACATTTTTTTATGAATTACAATCCAAGCTTTGTTTCAGCATGAAGTTAATGTCCAATATTTTAGTCATAGTTATTGAATAGTGAACACTCACAACAAGATCATCAGCTGTTTGAGATTAACATTCGACCCTACATGTTCAGACAACAGTGAATATGATCCTTACGTAGTGTTAGCATTAAAATATATAAGCATATTTGAAATGCATTGCTTGCAATAGAAATTTCACTCGATCACAAATTTGATATAAACACAATTTTTCAGCTGTACTTAAAATTATCAAGTGTCCAGTCCAATGTATAGAAACTTGATTAAATAGTTCAACCTTTGTGTAGAAATATTTTTTTTCCCTGTGTTGCATGGTCAGACTTAAAATGTAGTGGTAGTAGGTGGTGGTAGTATCAGGACAACTTTGTTCCTGTCCTTCATATTACTGTGATTTTAGTAATCCTATTCTTAAACTGGGCCTTGCCTTCTGGCTAAGGTAATTTCTGTTTACTTGAACATATGTGGACTGTAAATCTCCAAGATCTACACTTAGGTCACTAGTAAAGTATGTGTTATATTGGGGTTCAGAACTAAGCTAACTCACTAAGCTTATTTTTACAGTGATTTGACACTTGCTTTCACTGAGCCACAGTGTGAATTGTATAGTGACAATTAGGTAGATCACCTTAAAGGGCCTAAAGGGACGTCTTAAATTTTATATATATATATATATATATATACAGTTGAAAATCTTTATTCATTACGTAGTGGAATGCATTGAGAACAAAATAACCAAAATGATCAATGTAAATCAAAATTATCATCTCATGGATGTCTGGATTTGAAATCATACTCAAAATAAAAGTGGAAAATCAAATTACAGGCTGATCCAACTTCAATGGAAATTCCTTAAAACAAGTTAAAATGAAGCTCAGTAGTGTTTGTTTCCTCCACGTGCCGTATGACCTCCCTACAACACCTGGGCATGCTCCTGATGAGGTGGCGAATGTTCTCCTGAGGGGTCTCCTCCCAGACCTGGATTAAAGTATCAGTCAACTCCTGGACAGTCTGTGCAACGTGGCATTGGTGGATGGAACAAGACATGATGCCCCAGATGTACTCAATTGGATTCAGGTCAGGTGAAAGGGCAGGCCAGTCCATAGCATCAATGCCTTCATCATGCAGGAACTGCTGACACACTTCATCCACATGAGGCCTAGCATTGTCATGCATCAGAAATCAGGGTACCCCTGGCTAGCACATGGAGGGCTATGTGGCCCTCCAAAGAAATGCCTCCCCATACCATTACTGACCCACTGCCAAACCGGTAATGCTCGAGAATGTTGCAGGCAGCAGAACATTCTCCACTCCAACTCCAGACTCTGTCACATCTGTCGCATATGTTCTCAGTGTGAATCTGCTCTCATCAGTAAAGAGCACAGGGCACCAGTGGCAAATCGGCCAATCTTGATGTTCTCTGGCAAATGCCAATCGCCCTGCACAGTGTTGGGCTGTAAGCAGAAGCCCCACTACGTCAGGCCCTCATACCACCCTCATGGAGTCTGTTTCTGACAGTTTGTGCAGGAATATGAATATTAGTGGCCTGCTGGAGGTCATTTTGCAGGGCTCTGGCACTGCTGCTACTCTTCTTCCTTGCACAAGGGAGGAGGTATCAGTCCTGCTGCTGGGTTGTTGTCCTCCTACGGCCCCCTCCACATCTCCTGGTGTACTGGCCTGTCTCTTGGTTTCTCCTCCATGGTCTGGACACTGTGCTGACAGACACTGCAAACCTTCTTTCCACAGCTCGCGTTGACTGAGCAACTTCTGTTGGTTGCAGACACCGCCGCATGCTACCTCACAGTGAGAGCACTGACAAAATGCAAAAGTGACCAAAACATCAGCCTGAAAGGATAAGAACAGAAATGGTCTGTGGTCACCACCTGCAGAACCACTACTTCATAGGGGTTGTCTTGCTAATTGCCTCTCATTTCTACCTGTTTTCTGTTCCATTTGCACAACGGCAAGTGAAATTCATTCACAGTGATGCTTCCTAACTGGACAGGTTGATTTCACACAAGTGTGGTTTACTTGGAGTTACAATGTGTTCCCTTACTTTTTTTGAGCAGTGTATATATAATATCTCTAACTGTCACACCACCTACCAATAATATTTTGGGGGTCTTTTTGGGGGACCAAATTTTAATTAGGGTCAAATACCCCCTGCCATAATTTAAGCACCTAGCTCATCTGCTTGTGGGTTACAACATATTATTATATTTGGTTTTTGAGTAAAATGTTAGAATATTTACTAAATGGCTGTAAATTTTAGACTAAAGACTTTGACATCAGTGTTCCCAGTTGTGGTGCCATCATTAGATCACTAATTTGATCTCATAATCTTTCAAACATCTAGGAGCTGGAGCCTAGAAGCGCAATTGGCTTTGCTGATAGAAGCACGGCGCTAAACATCGCAAGGATGTGTTGGAATAAATGGTAAGGGTTAGTTCTCGAGTTGCATTGAGTGTCCAGTGATGTGTTAGCAGCATAGAGGCTGTTGCTGGCTTAAAATCTCAAATGCACTTGTCTTCAGCCTCCTACCTTGTATACTTCTGGGGGAGTAGTGATTTGGGGAGAAAACAAAATAAATGGGGGCGAGAGCACTAGGTTTAACATTTGTTTATTGTTCTGAAGTATGTATCAAAATAATTGCTATGAATAAAAATAGCACTTTTTACAACTAAGTAAAAATGTTGACAGAGAAGCATCACTAATTGTACAAAAATAATAAAAATAAAAACAATGAAGAACGAAACATCCTCATGTCAGTGTGCAAACCGTTTATACACATGGAAATGCCTCCTGAGGCTGCATTCCCTGATAAATTATTTAAATAGCACTTATCTACACACAAACACATACACACATGCACACAATACACATTCTCATATGAAACATGGTCTTGGACAACAAACAGCAAAATAATTTATCTGTTTATATATATATAAAAAAAAAAGGACTGGAAGCACTAGCCCAAAAATAACAAAAACAAAACAACACAACACCTCCCATTTTGCTTTATTAACCACTGGAGTCCTATGCAGGGTGCTTCTTGTAAAAGAAATACTATTTACAGCTTGTGCTACATTAGCGATATTTAGATAACCAATTTGCATTAAAAAAAATTTAAACATATTGAAATATTTAAGTTCTGTTTGATCAAATTATACAACGGTATTGAGGTAATATTTGTACATCAAAATTCCTTAAACTACAGAAAAGGCACACAGGTCCAACACACCATTCAGAGCTCCTCCCCTGTAAGTAATCTAAGAAAATGCAAGGGAAGGTGTGGAGTGCTTTGGGTAGAGTCTTTGTGATATGTGTGGGCAGTTACATACTACATTATTTCAGAGAGAATTTGGTATTAAATACTGTTCATTGTAAATTATTCATATTTTATGTAGTAAATTCAGGTGTTCAAACGGTTTTTGCAAGGGTGCCATATTACTGTCATTACTTAAACCCCTTTTATAGTACTTTTTTTTTCTAAGAATACACTAACTGAATTGGAGATGGCGAATGCACCTCACACCGAGGGGAAACTGCCTTCTACGCTTGCATAGTTGTCAGCTTCCTACAACTCAAATTAGTTTATCTAAAACTTTGAGAATCTGCTGAGTATTTTTTTTTATCTGCTGAGTATTACTTGAACTGAATGATTTGACCAAGTTTTATTTTCAACCATGTGAAAACAGACATACATAATGGAAGAACTAGGACTTGCTAATATTTAATTGGCCTCAATATGCCAAAGCCTGATTAATTTGTTTTAAAATCTGAAGAATGTTGTCAAAATAAACTAGCCTGGTGGAAGGTTTTTATTTTAGGCAACTAAAATATAATAATTGTTCCCATCTTTAAGCGTTCCGTTCAGAAAGGGGGTGGGGGATTAATGCACAGAAGAAAAGGTTGTGAAGTGCATAGTTGTCTGCAGGGAGCCCTCCCCATGCAGAACTGAATGAGGTTTTTCAAAGTTTAGTCCTTCTGATAAAGTCAAGCAATGGGGTCTTTTTTTGCTCTACCTGCTGTTGGTGGTTCTTTATGGGCAGTGAGCTGGGCTCTGTCCAAACCAGCATCAGTTACCTTGAAACTGACCACATGTGTTGTCCGCCCCACCAGAGTGCATGCCACAGAAGGAAAAAGTAGCGAAATCTTTTTTTTTTTTTTCCTGTTTTTCGTTTCTCTTTTTTTTTTGTTAACAGAAAGGTGCATTTTCTTCTGAGAATCTCTGCTTGTGCAATTATGCATCTGTAAAGTAGAAACAGTAAATGAGTGTCTTGCATTTAAAGCAGAGAAGTTTTATTTGGAAATATGCATTTAAAATATACTGGACCATACCTCTGCATTCATATTTGAGGTCTGAGAAGTATACCATCTCTTGTGAGAAGACAAAAAGACCTAATCGTCCACCGGCATATGTCTTGTCATAGATTCTCCCTGTATCTGCCATAATCTTCTTTCCTTCATACATAACCACTCTACAGTTGTAGTCAGAAGAAAACATTCCATTAGTACACTAAAATTCAAAACTCCAATTCGAATGTTTATGCTTTTATCCTACAATACAATCATTTGCATTTCCAAAATCAATACCTTATGTGTCCTGTTCGTGGTCTGTGAGTTAGGTGCCATCTATAAGCAGTAAAGTCCTTCCAACCAATATTCTTTGGGTCATGCCAGAGAGTGCGCACCTATAATGAAATTAAACAAAAAGCACACTTAATATTTTCTCAAAGTTTCTGGTTACATTAGTATGAGATATGCATCTCAAATTTGTGTATGGAGTTACCTGTCCTGCTGTGTCCCCAGTGTGCCAAAGGGCATTCCTTAAGTGTTCACCTGGTCCAGTGGTGGAGTTCACTACTTTGATGGACAATCCTGAATAGCCTTGTGCCTTGGTGGGTTTGCTGGACCAGTAGGTCTGAGTGATCTGCTTCCACATAACCACATAGAAGCGAGAGCTGGACTGGTAACCAAACACAAATCCAGCATAGTCGTCGTCTCTCTCCGTGTTGATGAAGAAGGTCCCACTGAAGTCAACTGCATTGAACTCATCAAAACCTTTAGACCACATAGAAGACCCAAAAACAAACAAAGGAAAACAATTAAGGGTGTACCTAATTCTTTGAGCAGCTCAAACAATGTTCTTCAAAAATGACTCATGTTCAAACATACCAACAGCAATGCCTGGGTCACAGTTAACAGTCTGAACCAATTCTTTGCCCTGGTGACGGACCACCCAGTTGGGATCAATCTGTGAAGTGCCTTTAGGATCAAGAGGCACCATCTGGAACTTGCGGAAGTCAGTCTCACTGATACCGGAGTTCTCAGGGCACACGTCATATATATCTGGGACATTATCCTTGTCAAAATCTTCCTTACAAGCATCACCACGTCCATTTCCTAGAAAAATTATAATGAAATTTAACTCATCATATACAGTAAAACTAATCTGTAAAATAAATACAAGGGAATGGGTAGCAAGGAGCTAAGTGTGCTGTAAAGAATTCACATTTAAATTCACATCACTAACCATCTGAATCTAACTGATCTGGGTTGAAAACCAGTCTGCAGTTGTCTTTATCATCAGGGATGCCGTCATTATCGTCGTCATAATCACATGCATCTCCTTTTCCGTCTTTGTCGTGATCTGCCTGGTTAGCGTTGGGAATATAAGGACAGTTGTCCAGGTTGTTTTGATGACCATCTTCATCAATATCCTGGTTGCTGTCGCATTTATCTCCAACTCGATCAGAATCAGAGTCAAGCTGTTGAATAAGATGACATAATAGTATTAACAAAAACACTACTATCAATTCAAATTCTAACACAAACTTTCCTGACACTCATATTGCTAGACATGCTAATGATGGCTGTTTGGCCTCACTTTCAGGATCCTGCCCATTGCATACACACAGATGTACAGTTTGTACTAGCACTGGTCTAATGTACACTATAAAGGCTGCCTCTTGGTTCTTTTTGTGTCAGTCAAATTTCTTTTCTTGCAGTAGTATGTGGGTCTTGTCCTGACGAAAAAGTATCTGACTCACCCTTGAGTCTGGCAATGTTAAACTAGTTTTCTTCTAATCTACAGCTTCCACTGATCTCATTAAGTCCACTTCTGTTCTTCTGGTGAAAAGGAGGGGTTGGAAGGGGCGTGTCAATTTCCACCATTTCCCTTAACTGATTCCTGTTGTTCCAGAGGCAAGCATTCCTACTCCTCAGTTAACCATGGCACAGGTGTGATTTGCAGGGATTGAGCGCCGACAGGGCATGCATAAACCCACCAGCAAATCCATTCCTCACTAATAACTGCCTGCCCCAACCTTCCTCTCCCTTTAGGCTTCAGAGCTAGTGAGTGCCCTTAAATTCTTTTTTACATTATTGTACGGCTGTATGCCCCCAAGGTGAAGAGGATTTACTCCACCCTTAGATAGCGTGATAAAGCCTTGCTTCTCTCCAACTCCAGCTACGTACTGGGTTTTTCACATGCCAACGGCCATGAGGTGGAATTACAAAATACAAACACCTGCTTTTTTTCTTTTTCTTTTTTTCTCTCCCCCTGATAAATACCTGATCAGGATTATGCTCCAGAGGGCAATTATCACACTGGTCACCAACCCCGTCCAGATCGGTATCCTTTTGATCCACATTGTACAAATAAGGACAGTTGTCTTTCTCATTTAGAATACCTGAGGAAGCAAGTAAAGAATGGAAAATTAAATATTTTATTAAAGTAACTCTTATAAAATTTAATTTGAGAGCATGGTATCTTCCTTACCATCTCCATCAATGTCCACTGCACATGCATCGCCTTCGCCATTGTTGTCTGTGTCAGTCTGATCAGGGTTGCTGTTGTATGGACAGTTGTCACAACGATCTCCAACTTCATCGCGGTCATAGTCATACTGTCTGGGGTTGAAGATGAATGGGCAGTTGTCCTGTTTGAAAAGAGGGCTCAGTGAGGGGAGAATTGTAAAGTACTTGCCACTCCCTAAAACTTCAAGGGAAGGTTATTGCCTTTAGATGGCAGGTTTGTAATTTGTCTGTGGTTGTATAGGCCTATTTAGAGGACTGCCAAAAAAAATACTTATTTTAGGACTGAGACCAAATATAATGTTGAAACTAACAGGAAACACAGAGCTTTTCATAGTGGTACCTCCATGTTGGAATTTGTGGTTTGGCTCTAAGACAAGTTTACTTTTTTTCATCTTGGCTTAAATAATGAATGCAAAGCTACTCAAGCTGTGTACAGAATAATTACAGTCATTATTTGCAGGTTTTTATACACGTGGAGCTTCAAATTTAATAATTCACAGTCAGCTTCTTACTGCAAGATATTTACCCTGTCATCAGGAATACCATCATCATCGTCGTCATCATCACAAGCATCACCAATTCCATCTTTGTCATAGTCCTCCTGACCGGAGTTTGGAAGGTTTGGGCAGTTGTCCTATATTAGAAATGTAAATGTCAGTAATGTGAGATTTGTGGGTGTTTTTTTGGTAAATGTTTTTAGTAGTTCTTCTGACCTTCTTGTAGTGATAGGTAGCATTTTCCACACACACAAGGTCAGCATTAGGCCATCCATCCAGATCAGTGTCCTCTCCACAGATGTATCCATTCCCAGCATAACCAGGCTTGCATTCACAACGATACATGGGTTCTGAGAAGTGTCCCAGGTAGTTGCACCGTGCGTTCTTATTACAATCGTGAGTTCCGTCAAGGCATGGGTTACGGGGTGTGCAAACCTGCAATAAGAAAGGATCAAAACATTACTCTAAAAACAAGTTACGCAAAAACTCCCATCAGAACTTGGTGTGCTTCTAGCAAAATTATATTCAGTTACTACAGTACTAAAGCCATGAGCTTATGGTTTTATTTTTTATTATATTTATTTTTAGGGCAGCTAGCAACCAGAAAGTTGCGGATACAAATCCCAGACCTGATTGTTAAAATACCCTGTTTTACCCCTACTGCCCCAGACACTGGTGCTCTGCTGGGGATTCTGTGCTGTCCAAAGTTTGGACAAAATTAGGCAGCAAAGTGACAAATACTCTACCTATCCTAAACCTAATGTTTTAACTGAATCCATGCTAAATATATAGTGGCATTAAAATGTTTTATGTTTATAGGCTTAATTTTGTCACTCACTTGTTTTTTTGCAGCAGCATCCTCCATTCCACGGCCAAATGGCTGTGAGCCACTAAAGCGAGGTGGACATGGCAGGCAGTTGTACCCAGGTACTGTATTTTCACACCTGTGTACCCCATTAAACTCGAAACAAGCATCAGGGACCTCCTTGCACTGTTAAGAGGAGAGAAAATACTAATTAGTTTTTCTGAAATATCTCCTATTTTGTTATATTACAAAAAGATGACAGGAAAATGTTCACCTCATCAATGTCTTTGCAATCGATGCCATTACCAGTGTAACCTGCTGGACACTTGCCACATTTCCATGAACCATCAGGGAAGCTTGTGCACTGGGTCCCAGCAAAGCAGGGATTGGACAAACATCCGTCTAAGAAAAAGGGCACAGACTGTCATTCATCCAAGTATTCTTATAGAGCACTAAATGCTATGAGTGCTAATATAATATTCATGTGGAGAAACCTTAATTTAAGTGAGGGAGATGCAAGCAGGGTCCATTAAATGCCTAAAAACTCAAAGTATTATGGACCCACTGATGTGTCATGGCGATGAAAAAGGCCAGCAATAGGTTTGGCTAATCATATCTATGTAGGTACTGTGTATGCTCATGTATGTCTTTATTACTCACCGACAGGACAGGCTTGCTTGTTGCAGAGTTGAGTTGCCACTGCATCACCTACACAGGCTTTGCCACCGTGCTGGGGTGGTGGGTCATTGCAAAGACGTTTGCGATTCTGGACGCCTCCTCCGCAGGTAGCTGAGCAGGTATCCCAGGGAGACCATGGTCCCCAGCCACCGTTGACTGAACAGAGAGGAAATATATGTTATGCACTTGCTGTTGCCATTTGTTTTGTCAAATAGGTTGACACAGTTTCTTTCTTTAAAGCACACTTACTTGGACATGGTGACTTTTCACATTTCTCAGTCTGCCTGCCTTGGCCCTGACAGTCTTTCCCTCCAAGCTGTGGTGTTGGAGAGTTGCACAGACGGATGCGTGTAATGACACCGGATCCGCAAGTGACTGAGCAAGAGGACCAAGGTGACCAGTGGCTCCAGTTCCCATCTTGCTTAACTGAAGGAGATGAAAAAAATTTGTTTTTTTTCCTTTCCATCCACCCTATAAGTAGTGAGTGATGTTAAGAAAAAAAAGGACTTGTTTAGGTGGGCCACTCACAGCGCTTGTCACACTCCTGGAGATAGCAGTCTCTAGTCTGCACAGATGTACCCTCGCAGTTGTTATTGATGCGGTCGCAGGATCGGCCACGCTGCTGAATGCCTCTTCCACAAGTCACAGAACAATGAGTCCATTCAGACCAAGGGGACCAGCCATCCTCAGCAGAGTCGCTCGCTATTGGGGGAGAGGAGAGGGAGACAATAGAAGAGCTATTTGCTTTTTCTAAAGCTGCAAAAGCTTTTAACAAAGGGCCCTAATGGACTAGATTTAGCCTGTTTCTGCCTGAGATGGACCACTCCAGGGAGCGTTGGCATGAACCAAAATGCTGAAAGTGCCAGGAAAAAGGCAGGACAGGGATCCCCTTTGATTTTTCCAAAACGGGAGGTAGTTTGCAAATGCACTTAATGCCGTACTTTCAAACTGTTGAGGTCGAGATGACTGTGGTTTTTCCATATTTAAGTCTTACATGCCCATGCCTGTTCCACGTGGTACAAATGTTATTTTTTCCCCTCCAGTTTTATTTTATTAAATGGCACCAATTTTCTCCCCCTTTTAAACCAATTAAGTCAATTATGGTCATTACAATATTTTAGAAATTAAGTGATACACAAAGCTCTTCTGTTTTCTAAATTTAAACTCTTTCAGTTACCATCATGGTACAGCGATTTAATAACTCCCCCTCCAAAAACATTGATTAATTAATAATGTATCACTAGCGATATGAAACGTTAAAATTATTTATGTTATGTTTTTGATTTTCTAAAGCTGCCATTTGTCTAAAAAGCTGAAACAATGATTGTACTTACGAGTTCCACACCGTGGGCAACATTCCCCATCAGGAACAGTTGCATTGGCACAGGGGATCAGGGGACAGGAAATCTTACGGCACACTGTCGCAGAGTTCTGTAAACAGAGCCCACACCTCATTAGTCACTGGGGGGCTAACAGAAGCACTTACTTGCACTCCAGGTCATAAGTTAGATGGCAAATTGCCAAGCAAGGACAACTACAAAGTGGTTTGCACTAATCTTTGGAACAGCAAACACAAAGCTGCTGTCTGCCAAAATACCCAGGAAGCAAGTTTGGCAGCATGGCCTTGTTAAACTCTCTAATCAAGCAAACGAATGTCCCCGAGTGGTGGTAAGCTGTGCGAGTTTGCTTAATGTTGCACAGCGTGGCAGAAATATGAAGTGGCTGGACTGTTGACTTCAATCATTTTTATTGTTCTAAGTTGTGGTCATTTGTCATAGAGCCTGTGTAACATCCCCACCCCCCTCCATCCTCCTCCTCCTCAACAAAACCTCTTAATTAGAGGCATGGTGCTTCAGAGAGCCAGACACAACAGTAGCCAAGGCGAGAGACAGTAAATCATAGCATGGTTGCCCTCTCTCTGTCACAAATTTGTGACTTAATAACACAGACTATAGCACTTAGTTTCTAAATGGTTGCCTGTAAAGCAGCAAAAAAAGTATGCTTACCTGGCAAGTGCACTCTGTGCAGTCATCCACTGTCCACTCCTCCTTATTCTTATGTACAATACCATTGTGGAGACAGACACCACCATAGATTCCCATGCGTCTCATAAGCATGTTTTTCTCATCTGTCTGCAATAAAAAACAGCCTGTTCATTCAAAGTGCATTTTACACAATGCAAGGCATTATAAAATAATAATAATAATTTAAAAAAAAAACTCTTCTCACCACTTTGCGAAGCTCATTGGACAGCTCTTGCACCACTACTCCAAGGCCTTTTAGTTCCTTGAACATGCTAGCCAGGTCTTCACAGGAAAAGCCACAAATCATCTGTAGATCTGTTATTGGGGGAGAGTACATTTATAGCCATAGGGATAGAGAGATTTCCAGCCTTAAATGTTTTTCACTCCTCTGCACTGGAACTATGCCAGAAGAAGAGTTCCCACTTTACCTTTTGTCTTGTGGCCAGTGTAGTCTGTCCTAATGGCTGGACTTGATCCATTAATGGGATTGTCCAGTGAGATTATATCAGTCATCATTGCTGTAAAAGGGAAATATAATATTATCACTTAACCTTAAAGGTGATGTTGTCAGTGGTATGGTCTTATAAGTTTTGTTTGAAGCTGCCACCTAGAAAGTGTGGCTGCACGTCTCAGTGCTTTAGTTTTTAAGGTTTTAAGCAGAATATACAGAAGATTAGACAATACACAGCAGCCAACATTCCTTAAAATATTTACATTTAAAATTCACAACTTTTTAAGACAAAACTTCCATACTTGGGCATTACAAAACTACATTAGACAACAATTGGTTATGATTTAATCATGAATTTTTCAGAATGAATTTCCCTTTTGGTCCGTCAGTTTTCAGTTCATCTCAGTTTTTATTTTTATTCATAGATTAAGGCAACACTGCCTTAGAAATACCGTCAGCAGGCTAAATGAACACAGGTGCTGCTTTAGCACTTACAGTTTTGACATCCTTTGTTCCTCAGAATTGCTTCCAGTGTGGTGCCAAATACAAATCGCACATTTTGGAGCACACCCTGACAAAAAAAAATAAAGAACAGTATTTAACGCCCAAATGAATGCCCCATAAACTTTAATTAAATTCAATTTCATGACACATCTCTCTTCAATAATTCGCCCCATTGTGGTGGTGGTTGGGGGGCAGGGGGTGGCAATATTGACAAACAAAATAGACTTACCATGAAGTTGTCTTGGACTGCTCCTTTGCCAATCCTCAAGTTGGCAACCGTGGGTGTGTCAGGGGTCAGGATGGTTTGGATGGATGCGTCCAGCTCTGGATTACTGATCTCCTCACATCCCACATAGAAATGAGCCCGGTCTTCCTGCACAAGGAGTGTGATGTTCTTCCACTGTCCTGTGGCCAGGTCGGCCTCCTCGATGGACACCACCTGCTGCTTGTTCTCAGTGGAGTAAACAATATCCAGTGTGTTGGCTTTGCCATTGGAGATGATCTCAAAGATGGGCCCTGAGCCATCCACCTTCTCCACGGTCAGCAGTGCTCCCCTGGTGCGCCGGAATTGCTTGAAGTTGACTAGCAGCAGGAAACCTCTCTCTGCCTGGACAGAGTACATGAGGTCCCTGAAGGCACTCTCGGGTACCGAGGGGATCAGGTCAGGGTTCAGAATCTTGTAGGCGGGACTGTAGGGATCTTCTCCTTTCACAAGAGTGACCCCATGGTTCTTCTTTGGCACCTGCACGAGCTCAAACAGGTCGTAAACGCTGTTGTCGTCTCTGCTCTCTGTAGACAGAAGATAAGTGACTGCAACTTTTCTCACTTAAGACGTTGAAAGGTCTATGGACATTAGTTTATTAAAAGCATATGGACTTGCACAGGGGGGAAGACTATCACTCGGGTGATACTCCACAAATGTCACTTACAAAAAAGTCTATTTTAAGACAATCATCTTTTGTATGTTTATAGAATAGTTTTTTCTTTGTTATTTTAAAGGATAGGACAGCACATTTTCCGTCATAGTGAGAAATCATTAACCAGAGTAAATACTTGTGTTCCAGTCTATATATAGCAATTGGCATTAAACAAGCATTGATCCATTTTAGTGTAGGGATAATTTGCGCCAAAACCTGATCACAAGAAGTTATACTTTTGTTTATTTCCTGCCCCCTGTTCAAGCTAAAAATCCTGTTGCAAAGTATCACCATTTTTTGATCTGTGTTTCTGATCTCTCACCTGCCACTCTGGCACCTTCACAGCTCCACAGCATCACTAACAAAAATATTCCTGTTAACTTCATTGTAAGGTTCCCTGCAAAAGAAAACAACATTCATAGGTTTACATACAGTGGCTTTTACTTTAAAATCACCAAGTTCAGCACTAAAAGGGATTGCTGATTTTAAATCTGTAAGTAACCAAAGCAACCCATGTTACCTGTTTCCTTGTTTAAAAAAAAATAATTATCATTTAAAGCTTTGTTTCACAACTAGACAAGACATTTTTTTTTGATCAAGTGTGAATAACTTAACCCCACTGGAGTGTAACTTATTGAGGGGAATGATCCTAGAAATGATGTATCATAACTATTAGTATTCTCTATAGAACGTGTGCTTTATTTTCATGTAGAAATCCAAACTTTAGCAGTTTGTTGGAAACAACACAAACTACTGTTCCTAATAATTTTTAAGCTTTTATAATGCATTATTACTAAGTGGATGTGATCAAAACGGCCCCTACCTGTTTCCTTGTTTGGGGGGAAAAATGATAAATCCAGAAAAAGGCAGTAATTCCGATGTGTGAAGTTCTTTCTGAAGGCGCAAATTCAGCCTTCTCCCGTTAAAGCTGCTCCAATCTAATACTAAACACAGGACAAAGTGCTATTTAAACACTTTCATCACATTCCTGAGCTGCGTGTCCCGTCCAATGGCAGGGCCGCGGGGAGGGACTTCGCATTACGTCACAGCGCGGTGTCTCAAGGCATGAGCTCGTTTGTTTTCACACCCGTTTTCCGGTTCTATTCCGGGTGCGAATAAAAACAAAAAACCGCGCCACATTCCAGCGCCAAATTCCCTAAACATTCCTGTGAAGTTAGCGGCCACTGCTTCCGGTCACTCGTTTATGATTAGCCCTAATCGTGCTGCTTTTAGGACTTTTACTTCCTATCCCGTCAGATCACGGTTACTGATTTTAATCACCATATCTGGCTTTAATTCCTTCCTCCATAAGTGTTGGTAGAAAAGCGGTTTAACAGACAGTGGACATTTCATTTTGGTCTTTTTTGACGAGTTTTTAGGGCCTCTGAAGGCTGAGTTCAGTCCCTGCTGAAGGATGCTTAATTCCCCGGTTGCACTTCCGAGTCTCTCCGCTGGAGGCCGTCCTATAACTTTTTCATTTTTCTCTTTGGGCTTCAATGTGTGTTCATCTGTATCTCATGTGTGACTTCTAAATGACGCCTGACATGGATCATGATTAAGACGATTTTTCCCTTTAAAATAAATAAATAAAAAATTAAGAAAAAAGGTGAAACCAAAATATAGCTCCACTATTATGTAATGGCCCCCTTTCAAATACAAATATGAACCTAAATTAAAATATAATTATTTACCAAGACTTACAATTACCATAATGTCATAATTAACACATATGTAATAAATTAATGTCTTCTAGCTAGTGTTCCCATGAAGATCAGATGAGGTGTGTTCAAGTATCATTCATTCATTATCTGTAAGCGCTTATCCAGTTCAGGGTCATGGTGGGTCCAGAGCCTACCTGGAATCATTGGGCGCAAGGCGGGAATACACCCTGGAGGGGGCGCCAGTCCTTCACAGGGCAACACAGACACACACATTTACTCACACACTCACACCTACGGTCACTTTTGAGTCGCAAATCCACCTACCAACATGTGTTTTTAGACTGTGGGAGGAAACCCACGCGGACACAGGGAGAACACACCAACTCCTCACAGACAGACACCCGGAGCGGTACTGGAGCCCGCAACCTCCAGGTCCCTGGAGCTGTGTGACTGCGACACTACCTGCTGCGCCACAGTTCAAATATTAGTTAAAACATTTTAAAATCAGTTAAGTTTTCCCTCCCTCCTTTGTGGCACGAACTTCCTTTATTAGGGCTTTGATAGTTTGTAAATTGTTCTATATTTCAGTTATCATCCTGCTGTTACATTTTGTTTATAATTGTGTTAAATAATTTTACATTAATATATTTATGTTATTTGTGTCAACAAACCTTGGACTGAAGTAGTAAGATGACATTAGAAAATTTTATAACACTATAAAATCTTTAATCAGTCTCAACTTATAGAAGCCTTAACTAGTTGGATGCCTTTTGCTGCATCCCAAATGCTACCTCCATTTATTCCAAAACATTTGGAAGGAGATTGTTCCGTCTCAAGAACTGTTCCATGGCTCCAAACCCCAGGTCTGATGATCTCTACACCCTCTCTAGTTGATGCTTAGCATTGCAGGTGGTCCAGAGTGTTGTATTTAGTATTTATTTATTTATTTATGTGACGATTATACAGCTGTGTGCATCTTCACATACGTATTTTCATCCATGTGGGGAAATATTTATTAAAATGATCAGTTAAGCTCTTTAAACCTCTTCTACGGCATGTCCAATTTTGGTCAAGGATAGCAACACATCACTCTGAATTTCCTTCTCTAGGTGAACCTCTTAAAATGCCTGAGCACAGATATCATCTGGGACTATTGTGCAATAGTGATTTCTTTCACAGAGGCTGGTTATATTCCCATCATTGCTCAGATCTTGCTCAGCCAGATGAATTATTTAAAAGGCAACCAGGCAACCATTTCCCATTGTTTTACTGAAAACAGATTGTTTTGACTACCTAAGGACGAGTGAACAGGGGGCGGGGGTCAGGGTGTGGGAAGGCTGCTGAATGTTTGTGTTGGTCGACTTGGCCCCTGTTGACATCTCAAGCACAGATATCAGGTTTGGAGGTGCATTCCTTAGTGAAGTGCACAGGTTGTGCTTGTCATTCACTGTCAGGAATATGACGTTAAACTGATTAACAGCGGTGGAGCGCATTTGTGAGATCAGACATGCTTTTGTGTGGATGACTGTTTATCTTGACGCTCCATCACTGCCTCAAGGGCAGAGTGATTTGACAGGCGCTGGATGTTTAGCCTCTGCATTTATTTTTTTTTTCTCATTGTCCCCATGCTGCTTTAAAGGGACTCGTGCTTGAGAATAGTGACAGCTCGCCCCCACCCAAATCTCACCCAAAGGGCCAGAACATTTGTCCAAACATTAAACAGGCCTACAGTCTGATTTTTCATTGGCTTTGCTGTCCAAGAATAGAAATTAGCACTAATATTAGTACGAATTAGTTCATTAAATTTCCAGGTTCACTTCTTTTAAGGTGGAAAAAGAATTTGTATGGTGCAGCAGTTTCCTTCTTGTGTACTTCGAACCTTTATTTAAGAGCTGTAACATGGCGACCAACACTTTTTAATATTGAATTCTGTGGGACATACTATAGTTTAAAGCTCTGCTTTATTCAATTTGGTTTTACATTTTAATAGGGCTAGGCAATTAATTGAAAATCAATCAAAATCAACAATCAGAACTTCTAATCGACATAATCTTGTCTATATCAATTATTTTTATTTTGTTATGTCCCCACTGTGTGTTCATGTACTTTCCCTTTTATAATCATGCTACCAAGCTCTAGTCATGTGATTCTGCCCCTATCTACCACATGGAAGCAACCTATATGCTGAGGCTCAACAAGCGACTCGAGCAGCTAGAACCACAGAAAAACACCGCATGAGATGGCACCGAAACAAATAAGTCAAATGTAAACACTAAGAAAAAACGACAGAGGAAAAAGCTCCCAGCAACATTAGAAAAAACTTCCCATATTTAATACTGGAGCATATTTACAGTACATGCCTCGTCACTATGGTAACTATGAGGGTCAAAAATACAAAAACAAAATAATCGTTCATTAATCGTAATCGTGCTAAAAAAGCTAAATTAATTGTGATATTGATTTGCGCTCATATCGCCCAGCGCTACATTTTAACCAGTTGGTCTAAATATTCGGTGAAAATGAACGCACTGTTTGTGTCACATGATTATCCTGGCCTGCCCATTACTAACAGCATTTCAGTGTAGAGGCCAAGGACTGTATTGTGGAGAAGGTCAGAGGTTTGACCCTCACCTTAGAGACCTCCAGGCTGAGCTGTTTGCTGTTAGTGGTGATTAGGAACAGAATGCGTCATCCACCAGCAATTTGGTGGTATTTGCCCTCTTGTGCGCAGTGATGATGGCCTGTTGTGCACACAAGCCCAGTTCATGGCCTCAAAAGTGAAAGGCAGCTGCATACCTCCTATGGTTCAGCCATGGAGATCTTATTTTGAGATGATGCTCTTTGAGTGCATTTACCCACTGCTTATTTAACAGCAGTGTACTGGTAGTTAAACAAGCTCACCAGACCCTCTGCTTGTGTTTTTGTTCTAATACGTAAATGTAGGGGTCAAGTTGATGTCTGATTTTTCATATAAAGCATATCCATATGATGCTTCCATGTCTAAAGCTGTTGCAGCCTTTTGAGTATTTTCTTCGGGAAGTAAATCATTAACATTTTCTTCCCTCAGTGAAGACTGTGCAGATAGATGAGCAGAATTTTTAAAGTTAATATAGATGCTTATACATAAAGCTACAGAGACCCTTCTCTTCAGTCTCTCAAAAATGACTATCTCTAGAAATGGGCCTTCATTGGTGGTTCCATTGACTTGACTCATTGAATGTCGATGAACAGACCTTCCTAACAATATAAACTCTGCTTTGTGCCAATAGCACTCTCTTGTGTAATGTGAAAACATGCTTTACAATATGCAACTAATAATATGGACTGTCTTTTACTTTTCTCCAGCTTTCCTTGAAGAACATATCTACAAGTACGATTTTGGATTTGGAAAGGCCTGGTGCATGTGGATTAAATTTCCCAGGTGTGCAAAAACCAGCACCCAGGAGCTGTAAAGTGAAGCATGCCTGTGGTCACTGTGTGCAGTGATAAGCTGCACAGTGCTTTTGATAGTTCCAGGTGCATCTGCTTTTAGTAATGGTCTGGAACACCTTTCCCCACTACAACACCATCTCTGCCAGGGACCAGTGGAGGAAGGGAGTGGTTGATTCTTGCAAGCCTATGCATTATGTTTAGGTGGCGTGACAAGGTATGTGTTGAGAAATGCACTGATAAGAAATGTTTTGGGGTAGAAAGTATCTAGAATGCTGCATGTATCTAGAAGTCTACCTCGCAAGCACATTTTTAAAGCTAGGTGCCGGATCTGAAAGCAGATGTGTGTATCTTAATCTTTTTGAATATGAAGAATGTCAAGATGTAGTCTATTCGGTTGATTTTTACAAAGGTTGTGCTTATTTGGAGTCAAGCTTAACAGAGAATGAGAAATGTCTGAATGCTGCAGTCCTTCACAATGCTATGTGTGGAAGTTCTCACTGGCAATAAACCAGGTATTTACAAATTTCCCATCAGTGTTATTGTCTTTCAGTGTTAAATGTGCTCAAAGCATTTTTCCATACACCACCTAGTACCTGACAAAGTGATTATAATTGGTCCATAGGTCTAGAAATGTAGACAGTAGAGAAGTCTGATACCTTTCTTGTTTTGATGTCTGAAAAGAAAAACCTGACAGTCTGAGAGCATTTCCCACAGGTTCAGAACAGTGACCACCTGCTCAGCTGCTGCAGTAATCCACTCCTCTTTTAATACCACAGAAGAAGTTATTAAAGTGCTACCCAGACACTCGCCTGGCATGTCCGAACCACAAACAGACAATGTCTCAGAGGAAAAGAGATTTGTTTTCACAGGTACTGCTATTATGCGACTGTTATATTTAATGTAGTGCCAAGTCAGGTGTGGGCGTGTTCTTCTTAGGCAGGACTGAAGCTTACTCTACACTGGTCTCGGTTTAGGGTTTCAGGGTATCAGAGGTTAAACTGTTAACCTAGACATAGTCAAGCCATCTATGTAGTGCTCCATGTGTGCATTTAAGTTACTGTTTGAAGAGTTAATCAAGTGAGACTTCAGCCATTTCTTAAATAAATAAAGCTGTATTAATTAAATAGCTCATAGTGTGTATATAATTTAAACAAAGCCTTATATAACAGTAAATAGCACCACTGTTAGTACATTCAACGTATTGGAGTAACATTTAGCTTTTTTATGTTCTGTCTGATTTTGTTGTCTCCCTTTTAAAAGTGACATTTGTCCAATCTAGGACACCATAAACATTATGAAAAGTTTGGGGGATAAATGCCAAAAGAAGGACTGGACAGGTCACTTATGCAGGAAGTTGGTGTCTACTTTGTCAGGGTTTTGGACATGTGGGAAGTCTTATCTGGAGCAGGTAAGGTGTAAAGCCTAGGTAGAAAGATTATAAAGTATCTGTCTGAGGTTAACTGAACTTAGTGAGACAGGTCATAACTCATTTTCACAGATGAATTAATTTTAAACCAAGTCCTTAATTTGATGTGCATTATTCCAGTTTGTATTAAAGAGGGGAAAAATGCAAATGTGCAGTGTTTAAATAGTGTGTGCGCTAGTGTATGGCTACTGCATGGCCAAACAGTTGACATAGTAATTGAAGAGAACCCGTGTTTAATGAAGCATACTTTGTTCTTGCCATGCTGTGTATTTTTTCATAACTCCAGATACTTCATCACACACCCATGTGCCACAGTGTGAAGCAGTCGTGTAATTCATCTTGCAGTATTCACTATGGCCAAAAGTCTGCAGACAGCCCTTTGTGATTTGTCACTGTATGGAGCACCAACCAAGGGCAGACATTAAGTTGCATGTGCACAGTTGGTATAATCACAGTGTAAAAAGTGTGAACGAGAATGCCTTGTAGCAGCTGTACATTAGCCTTACTTTTACACTGTCCAGTGCTAAACCTGGCCAGGAGATGTACAAATCGTACAAATCATCCCCAAGCATTGTGCTGTTTACTGGAGCAAGGGAGCAGCATTCAACTCACCTTTAAGGTGAGTTAGTAGTATCTGTGAACCAGAGCTTATTCTCAAGCATCAGTACATGACTGATCTCATGGAGCGGAATCCAATGCAATATTTGGTCCAAGGCCTTCACAGAAGGTGTTAAAGCTGCAAAGAAAAGCCATTTTATTATTTAATTATTTTTTATGACCTTGGTGTTTTTATATCACCAAATGGCCATGGGCCACTCTATTGATATTGAAGTTGTAAAAAAAACCTTTCCATCCTACTTTGGCTTAAAAGTGTACTTGACATCATTGTACTCTGGCAGACCGATAGCTTGCGTCTGCCGGGGGCTTATCACACCACTGGGTCTCACAGACGAGTGGAAACACATGTAAGTTTTCTACAGGAGCACAGTCTCCCTGCCCTCGGCGATACTAGGCCACATGCTGTCATTCCTCACAGCTTTCACCATCAGCTCTGTCACTGATCTTATTGCTACTGACTCAGTGGAAGATCTGAGACACAGTGGGGTCACTAGGGTCTTTCACAAGATGAGAGTATGTATTCTTGACAGCAATGTTCCCTTTCATTAGTAAAAGCGCTCATGCTAATCAGAGCGAATTACCTTCAACTTCTGCAAATTTCATTTGCTACTGTTATCATGAGTTCTGCAGAAGGCTGCTGCTTCCTCTTCAGTGTTCAGTTATGTAAAAGTTGTTGTCTGTGCCTTCAACATGCTTCCTTCATTGCGGCAGATAAACATGAGCTTGTCAAAAGCCTTACTCTAAAGTTGTGTCCAAAAGTTTGGAAGTGAAGGTAAGGTGATACATCCTCTGTGGGGAACACATCTGCACAATTTAACTGCACAATTACAGTTTATTTACTGAATTTAACATTGGTGAGGGAAAACCAGGTCATTGTGGCCTGTGCAAAAATTATGGGACACTTTTACATACAATTATCCTCAAATAGAGAACCATACCGGACTATAACCTTTAATAGGCTTTGTTATGAAACTTATTTTTGGTCACAACAGGCTAGCACTGCTGGTCATGAACACACAGACGTACAATCTCATTTTCCATCTGCATAGTTAGTTTTTATTTCGTTTTTCCAATTTTCCCTGGTAGGCTTTTTTTATACTCCCAGTTGCTCAGCAAGGGTTGCAGTGGAATTTTAAATGGTGTCCTCTTTCCCTATACTGCTGAACATTCTTTCTACATATATATACAAACTCTAAAAACCAAACCTCTCACTATGGTAAACATGGCTAGGTCATCCATATTTGTGGACATAAAGGTCACCTGCCATGGTCACATTCTCCACATAGTTTTTGCCTGAAGGAAATGCCCTAGGAAATTATTCCACACCTGTGCTCCAGGAAAAAAAAATCTCTAAAGTGATGAATGATGGGAGTGTAATGTGTTCTATACGCACTGGCTATTTGTGGTGTGTATTTTTTAATTGTATTTTTATTCATTTATTTATTTAAAATATATTATGTAGGTTATTTATTTATGGTATGACTTTGTGGAGTGTAGTAAGCACAAAATTCCTGTTGTCTTTTAAAGAAATAGTGCAGCATTTTTCAGTCAAATCTTGCTATAGATGTGGTAAATGGAGATTAAAGTACTGTTGACTATAATTTAGTAATAGACCAAGAGGCATCAGTATAGTGCTGACAGAGACCAAACTATATTTTCCAACACAGACGTTCCAGAAAAAATGTCCTAAGTCTTTGCAACACTTGAAAAACTTGAGCCCTGCCTTCACCTGAAGTTTTTCCGTTTTCAGTCAAAAATATCATGTGTATGGACCCCCATACACACTCAAATACAGCCAACATATGACTGAACGTTGATGCTTTTCACCCAAAGTAAAAGAAATCGCTAGTTTTAAGTTGTTATATACTTACTCTACGAAGCAGGTCCCTTGGGTACTTCACCATTTGGCATTTAGCCCTGTGATGGACTGCTGCCCTGTCCAGGGTGTGTTCCTCCCTTGTGTATGTGTTTATATCTTGGTGTTAATGGTATTTGTATTCAAATTGTAGTCTTTTGTATTTTGTAAACTGCTGTCATTAGTCCTGAATGCTGTCTCATTTTCCCACAGTTGTGAACTGGAGCATGGTCTATGTTCTTAACTTCTGGTGTTTATTGTAGTTTCAGTCAATCAGGTTGTTTGAACAACAGTCCAGATGTAAACACTGGGTCTTTCAATGTATTAAATACACAAGATTGCTTGTAAAGCCAGCTATGTTTAGAGATTTTTGTTTGCCTGTTGGGAAAATAGTCTTGTAACTTTACATGGTGGTCTGGATGCAGTAGCTGAAGAACCCCCTGCTTTGGGTACATCCTTTGGCCTAAAAATAAATACAAACCTGTGTTCAGTAAGATTCACTATCCTTTTAGGGAAAGAATATGGTTCTATTACAGGATACATTTCTTTATAATTCTGAAATCTGATGACATGGTCTCAATGTATAAAATTAGTACTTGACTGCTTGTCAGAAATGAGAATTTTTGTAGAGGAAATGAACATTGTAAATGAATGAAGTATTTTACAGAGTAATACAGTGTATAATACAAAATGTATTGAACTTTAGATTCAGTGCTCCATTATGTAGTGTGCCATAACCCTTGCAACCTCTCCAACTCCAGTGTTACCCTGCTCAAATAGTTTAAAAGCTGCTCTGCTTTTAGAAATTACACCCATTTAAGGATGATCAGTAGTTGCATGTTAAAATTGTCACAAGGAAATTCTGGAGCTGTGAGTAGTCTCTGTGTTAGTGAATCAGATTTTGGAATTCTAACATTCCATTATTTCCGGTGGGTCTGCAGTCTGCAGAGAGCGGTAACTGGAATTGACACATACATAGTCCAGCTATGTAAACCATTTGTTGAATTAGTAGTGAGAATCTGGCTTCAGGTTGTGTTACTTCCTTTTAGGAAAATGTCTATTGTGGTGTGCAGTATCTTCCAGTACCATTTCTCTCAGCCAATGGATGATGTTTTAATTTTCACAACCAAACTGTCAATATTTTTGCCCTTGGACAGATTAAGACTGAATTACCTCTGTTCTCCAAAATGTGCTTGGAGTGTTTTGAATGGAGAAATTATGACTAATGGAATAAAGTTTGTATCGGTCTATGGTGACATAAGCCACTGTTGGTGCTGTTACTATGGTTTCCCATTGCTGTGGACATAATAAAGTAGGAGGTCTAATGTGATAGATATTATGGAGATGGGACCAAGGTCACAGAGTAAATACAGATAAGAGACATGCGGATTTTTCCTTTTAAATGCACACAGTTACAGGAGTAATTCTAAGGCCTAGGTACCATGAACAGGAAAATGTGCCGATGGTAGACTGGCCAGCTTGCAGTCCAGACTGTACATTTGTGCTTCTCTACAATGTCCAAAATGAGTATGAAGGCCTCCATACAGAAGTGCAGCAAATGACCATTATAAAGGGAAATGGGGAAAGCTTCTGTGTTCAGAAATATATCCAGTGATGTCTCTACCCCATAGGTTATGGACTGTGTGGCAGACATTTAATTTAGAATGGGTGTATTTACCAACTGCTTTCAATTCAATACAAGTCAAGCAATGTATTAATTATTTAAAATGTTATCTGTGAAGATAAAACTTGACAGCATAGCCTGAGTTGTAAAAAGCAGGACCATTTTCAGAAGTCAGTCCCTTCTGAGGTTAATTTCAGAAAGATTCTATTAAAATAATAAACCTGGCCAAGTCTGGTCACATCCATGTGCTGCCTTGAGGCAGTTTTGAGACAATTTCAGATTTTTCTAAGACCCTCTGTACTTGCTCTATTTAGCTGTACCATGTCTATAATGTTTTTATTGTCGGATATGGATCATGCGTGAAAGGATGTTTATTGTGGCATGACTAGTTTTGATCAAAACTGTTTTCTTGAGTGCCGTCTCCTGAACAGGAAGAGTAAGGAACTGTGGCATGTCTTTCCCTTAAGCATCCATCCTTCAACATGTTCATTGTGAGGCCACCACTCTTTCACTGGGTCCATTTAAAGAAATTTAAACGAAAGTTGTGGTTCAGCCCACCGACAGCTGGATCATTGTGCCAGTCCATGAGGGGGTCTTCCTGAGGATTAAACCCCTCACAGATGTGTATTTAAGTGATTAATTTGGGCAAACTATGGTCTATTGTTCAGATGTGCCATCACTCATCTATGGATGCCTGTATGTTTGAGTTTGCCTACATTGTAAAGTTAGGGCCATTGTACAGAACTGTACACTTAATTGTGTGTTAAAGCAGTTCCCATGTGCTTATCAAGTGTCCACTTGCTTTAAGTAGGGCACTTAAGTAGGGCATGTTTACGTGCAATTCTGCAGTCAGGTGGTCTGTTTGGAAAGGCATTTATATATATAGATTTTAAAGTTTGCATCACCTGCCTGCCTCAGTATTAGTATGTAACCACATTAGTCTATGTTAACACACCTAAATGTGTAAATATTTTAATTTATTTAATTCCAGTGGAACACATGTACAGAGTGATGATGTCTCACTTCAAATATGAGCTATATTTAGACGTAGTACTGTGGCAAATCTAAGACCACAGTTTCATGTTTTTGATTTCCAGTCAACTTTTCTATTAACAAAGTCGTTCATTTTTGTGTATTTATTCACAGAATGTATTTTCAGATATGAGCCAAATACAGCAAGTCTTGGTCAGATTTTTTTCCCTCCTTGTGTTTCAGCCCATTTCCAAGAAGTACATTCCACTTGATTTGATCCAGTAAATGCTAGTCACACCTTGAGGGGTCACAGGGTCATACTCTAAGCTGCACACTCGGGCCATCTGTGTAGTTCACTAATATTAATGTTAAAGGGGGCGAATCCAAGCTGACCCTGAAAAGTTTGAGATTCTTTACTAGAATTTCTTTTGTTAGTCTGAATATTGTGTATGATTGTGGTATGCACATCCTGTAGTGACCCGATGACACTGTGCTACAGAAACACTGAAAGGTATCATCAGTAAGCTTTTTACTGTGCCTCATCGCTAGTTGTGAAGTTTTACAGAAGCCAGACATCTGAATGAGCTGTCTCAGTGCAGTCGCTAATGAAGATTTGTAGAGGCTCTAAAGGAGGCATCTGTCAGCAAGGGGCCTTCATGACTCCTCAGAAGTATGCAACCTTAAAGTTTGTGCAGCTTTTCTAGGACACCCTTTAAAGAAGTCTGTCTTGCATTTGAATGTTTGTGTCTTTTTTTAAACACATGCAAAATCCAGAATTATGCGGCACACGAGTCATCAGTGTAGCTACTTTTTGTTCAAGTATTGTGTGATTTTTATTTTTTAGTGTTTTTTTTATTATTATTATTATTATTTTTTAACCCCTGGTGTTTGGTGTAAAGTGCAACGGCAGTGTTAATGGATCTTAAAAGTGATGCAAGACCCCCTCCAGTCAGTAACACCTTTTGTTCCAAGCGAGTCCCCCAGCTGTTCCACTATTTAAGAACATTTGTCTTCTGAGAAGGCTTTAAACTACATATTTGAGTGCTTGCATTGGCATCAAGCCACAAGAGTATTAGGCATTACAACAGGTCAGGTGCAGATGGATATTATATATATTAACGCATAAATTGTAAAAGGCCACTGGAAATGTCAAAAGCTCATTCATCTAAGAATACATCCATTTATAATTTCTAAGGTGTTGAAAATGTGCACACAAGATCTAACTTTCTGCCACAGCACACTCCTGAAGCCTGAATTAAACAAATGACACAACTAAGCCAAGCCCAAACAGCTCCCAAACATTAAATATTGGAGGTAAAGGCCATTTGTCAGTTTTCTCTCAGTGTATAATGCACAAAAGAGCTTTGTCTTTAATAAACAATCAGATAAAGTTTATGTAGAGAACATGGAGAATTCATCTCATTGTCCATGTGATAAGGGCCAGCTTTGTATTAGAACTTGCGTCAAGATCCCTTGATATGATTGCAACCACAGCGATAAATGCACAAACGTATGCAGGAGATGTTTATTTACCTCAACAAGCCAAAACCGTTTGTACTGCTGGAGGTTCAACAATATTGGCTCCTTACCCAACTACATGTTTCAATTTTAATTTTTAACTTAACACTAGAAGCACCATGCAAATTTGATCCGCTGAGACATGGAAGCACAGAGATTATTTGACCACTGTGATTAAATCAGAGCCCCACTGACATCCCTCCCTCAGCAAAACCAACATGGATCAAAACTGAGTCAGTCACAGCACTGAAACACCTGCCTCTCGGCGCTTCTAGTGTTAAATGTGTCACTTTTACCCTTCCACCTTTTAATGTCATTTTAGGAGGCAGATGTTTGTTTCTTATTCTAAATTTTCATCTTCAAATATTTATTTCTACCTTAAGGGTCAGGTTCCTAGGCCAATTTTGGCATTATTCACCAGCCTTTTATTTAAATTTTCCATTCCAACTTAGAATAAAGGTGATTATAGGCTGAAGTTAGCATTTGGAAAACAAGTCATTCTCATTTTCTTTGTTTAATACACACAACATCTTCAATACTGTTGTTATTTATCGTAGTCCTCATAAAACACCCAAACCTCCAACATTATGCATTTTAATAACATTGTTTATTTCTTTAAAGAAAAAACTACAGACCCTACAACTTTAATACTGCTGTTCTTACTGTTGTAAATCACATCACAAAACTCAGACTTTACACCTTCACTTTAGCATCTGTACTTTACTGAAACTGGACTTTCTACTACAAAGGAGGAAGAAACATGGTTGAAATGGGGTGTGATAGAATAAGGTGAATAGTTTGTAGCCTTTTCGTCTACAAGCTGACTCTCACTACACTATACCATAGCCTAGATAATTCCTACCTGTTTGCAGGCTTTTGAAGATGTTTTTGGTTTGTTTCCTAGCTGATGGAATTGGCTATAACAAATACATGCAAATACCATCAGATGATATCAGAAGCCCCTCTAAACATTATATAACCTGCTTTTTGATAGCCATAAAATAACATTTTTACACTTTGGAAATCGCCCTTCCTGTCCTCATGGCTTGCGAGCTGCAACAGGAAGTCCTTATTGATCAGAATGTTTATTTGATTAAACTGCAAAGATGAAAATAATTTTAGGTGTACATGGCTGAGGACCAAATATGTCCTTTCCCTTTTTTAAAGCTTTGTCCAGTCATCTTCCAACAAAAAATAAAAATAACCACACATTGTCAAGTTTATCGGCTGCTGTTCAATCCACAAGAAATACTGTCAAATACATGGGCTGTCTCCTGTGCCTGTGTCTGCTGATAGCTTGAAATAATTGTCCTGACTCATTTCCCAGGGTAAACAGTTGAGTTTTAATATTTTGCCATGAAGCACTAAGAAGACAGTACAGATAACAGAGGAACATTTTGAGTACAATATATACAAGGTCTTGAAGATAGTGTGCAATGTCATTCTGCTCTTAGCCTAGAAACATTTGTATCTGCTTGTTTCTTAGATGACTTGTTAAAACCTATTCAACTTGTTCAAGAAGATTTTAGCTGAATGCTTTCAAAAACCTAAAACTTTCACTAGTTCAGGTCTCTATTATCTAGGTAGAAGTCTGACAGCTGGCCTGCAAAAGCGCATTGTTCTTTAGATATACTCCATCATGAATGAGTGCCAGCAAAGTTTTTCCATCACTTTAACAGGACAAGCCTCTGCACATAAACAAAGTCATACACTTGTGAATTTCCTCCAAACTCTAGGCATATATTACCATCCCGTGGCGTCAATGTCTTGGGTTTGATAGTAGTAATTTATTTTGACCATGTTTGATATTTTCTCCTCAGGGGTTACTTTTGAATTGTTGGTACAAATCTTTGGCTGGATTTTCAGTTTGTGTAACATCATTGTATGCGCTAAGCACTAATTGCACATCAGCCATTGCCAAACAGCTGGAGGCCATTTCTTAGAGCTCCTCTTTAGCCACCATTCATTTTGTTTACCACAGGGGCAACAATAAGCAGCCTCCTTCTGTGAAGCTGTGACCCATCACCACAGGCTCGGAGTCACGAATGGGTAAGGTGTCCTGTTTAAAAAGATATTTATAGCCTTACAGTGGGAAATCACATGGGTCATGTTTGTATGGGCATCAGTGGGATTTATAGCTCAAAAGCTCCCTAGGCCTCTCCTGCTTTTGATCTCCAAACAAGACACCTTGGTGCTTGGGTTTGCTTAGTCCAAACTACTTTGGTGGTAATCAAGGCATCTAAAGGTACAGCAGATTTAGTTATTTTTTTACTGTATGATTCTGAAAACACCTTTTATTCCTATAACTTCCAGTGAATATATAGATTTTTATTTATTTATTTATTTATTTAAATAGATTTTTTTTTAAATAAAAAATTATCCAGTTGTAAAAGAAATGTGGAAAGTTGTGTTACTTGGTTTGTGATAATCATTATGCCAGTATCTTTAAAGCTGTGGGGAAAAATCTCTAATTAAAGACTTTCTTGAATATAAATCCATGACCAGAAATGTTGGATTTACAAAATAAATAAATAAATAAATAATAATAATAATAATAACTGTCTTTAACAGACAATCTATAAACTGTAAGAAAGGTTTTGTTTAGCCACATTACTCTAATGCGTCAGCTAGAGCTGTTAGGATTACAGTCATCATCATGGAGCTATATTTTAAGCTCTAGCCTGTTTACAGATTGAGAGATTAAGAAGTGATTGCAGCATCAGGATCCTTTTGCTGAAAAACCAGGGTTTGTTTCTGGTGAATCATAACCTTCCCTCATACCTTTATTTTTCTAACTTCCCTTCATCACTCATAGCATCCTTTCCTTTCCAGATGCCTCTTTTCACAGGCCCATATCACCTGTATTAAGCTGGTTTATCTGTTATCTTCAATCTCATGTCTGAAACATTTCACTTGGTATTTGGGTTTGTTGGTGTTGGCTCTTGAGCTTAAAAGATCATTTTCAATATATATATATATATATGTGTGTGTGTGTGTGTGTGTGTGTGTGTGTGTGTGTGTGTGAGAGAGAGAGAGAGAGAGAGAGAGAATCTTTCCCTCAACATTAGAGTAGTTAGAGGTAACGTTTTGTCAGGTAGGGTGTCACTAAATCATGATCACAGTTTGCAATTATTGGTGGCTCATTACAAAAAGGAGTGGCACTCAGTGATTGATACAAGGGTTAGTCTGAAGTTTAAACAGGCTCAAATTACCAGCCTAGTTCTGACTAGAATGGAATCTGTCATTAGAGATCAGGCGCTTCTGCTTTTGCTGTTGTGCTATTAGGGAATATTGTCTGTAAGAAGGTCCAGAAAGAACATTTTGTATTAAGTGTCAGACTTTGTTGAAGGTGCCTGGTAATGTTAGTAAAAACATCACTTGTTAAGCTGTGGGAGTATTCATTTCTACAAACGGCTAATAACCTTCTAAAATAAAATTCCGCTGAATGAAACCTGGCTTAACAGTTTCCTGTGTCTGTCCCACAGCTTGAATTGCCATTCAGAGTTTGTCACTTGGCGTCATGGTATTGTAGCAGCTCCAGATTACCTTACGTTGGTTGGACACCTACTTGAGACACGTAACACATGCATGTGTGCACCATCTGTCTAATATTTATTGAAGGAATGGCTGTCCTGTTCCTGGTATTTCTTGTTTGTGGTTTTTGACCATCTGATATGGATATTTCTGCCCAGATCATTCTCTGGGCGTCTGGCTGTTGAGGTCACAGATGAAATAACTGTTGTCCTTGGGTGGGTTCGGGGGGACTGCAAGAAATGAACCATGTCCGAGTAAACACAGAAGTCCAGACCACACATCAGTGGGTCTAGGTCCCTGTCCTCTGCTATAGTTCATATGGCAGAAAATATTAAGTAATAACATACCTCTATTCTCTGCTTAGTGATGGGTATGTGCTATCTACATGCACTAAATGAACACACAGAAGCACTCTAATTGTTAAGAGGTGTAGGGGAAAAAATCCCTTGCTGTGCACTTCTAACAGTAGTCTCGTAAAACTTAAGCCGGGCTGTTGACATGGCAGCCTGAAAACAAATGAACAACTGTTATATGCCTTATTCAAACATCAAAGTCCCAAATATTCAACTGAAAACTTCACAAGTGTTGGCCCCTGCACAGAATGGAGAAAGTTAAGAAAAAAGTAAATAGTTGTGAAAATTTTAATGTGTAATGTTGAACTGCAGAATCAGAGAACATGTATCCTACCTTCAGACTTTCTGCAGTTTGCAGAATCACCCAAAAGTTAAAATTTAGCAGAAATTGACTATACAACAATTTTTTATATATTGTTAGTGTCCAGCCCTGTGAAGGACTGGCGTCCCCTCCAGGGTGTATTCCCGCCTTGCGCCCGATGATTCCAGGTAGGCTCTGGACCCCCCGCGACCCTAAATTGGATAAGCGGTTACAGATAATGGATGGATGGATGGATGTTAGTGTCCACGAGACTGATCTTATTCCTATTGGTAGAATTTTAGTTTTTGTATCTTCTTATGTTTTGTTTGGAGTCCAGTTTCCTTTAGGTATGTGGGTTTTTTTTCCACCTTTTTAAATTAAAACCTTTAATTAAATCATTAAGTAAACAAAAATAACTATGGCTTGAAATAAGTATCCATTGGATTTGGTATTTTAAAAATAAATGACTAAAAAATAATAATCTGGCTGCAAGTAGCAAGTAGTTTGCAAAGTTGTTGTTGTAAGTACTGCAGAAATTTAACATATGCCCCTCCACACAGTTAAAACATAACTGTGATTTATCACACCTGAGTTCAATTTCTCTACCCACACCCAGGCCTTATTACTGCCACACCTGTTCTCAATCACGAAATCACTTAAATAGGACCTGCCCAAGAAAGCGAAGTAGACCAAAAGGTCCTCAAAATCGTGTCACGTACAAATGAGAAAGAAAGTAATTGAGATCTATCAGTTTGGAAAAGGTTATAAAACCATTTCTAAAGCTTTGGGACTCCAGCGACCCACAGTGAGAGCCATTATCCACAAACGGTGAAAATGTGGAATTTTGCAAGAAAACATCTTTGTGATCCCCAAGACTTTTGGGAAAATATTCTGTGGACTGACGAGACAAAAGTTGAACTTTGTGGAAAGTGTGTCCCCCATTACATCTGGCGTAAAAGTAACACCACATTTCAGAAATAGAACATCATACCTACAGTAAAATATGGTGGTGGTAGTGTGATGGCCTGGGGCGGTTTTACTGCTTCAGGATCTGGAAGACTTGCTGTGATAAATGAAACCATGAATTCCGCTGTCTACCAAAATATCCTGAAGGAGAATGTCCGGCCATCTGTTCATGACCTCAAGATGAAATGAACTTGGGTTCTGCAGCAGGACAATGATCCAAAACACACCAGCAAGTCCACCTCTGAATGGCTGAAGAAAAACAAAGGGAAGACTTGAGTGGCTTAGTCAAAGTCCTGACCTGAATCCTATTGAAATGCTGTGGCATGACCTTAAAGAGGTGGTTCCTCCAATGTGGCTGATGTACAACAACTCTGCAAAGATGAGTGGGCCAAAATTCCTCCACAGCGCTGTGAAAGACTCATCGCAAACGCTTGACTGCAGTTGTTGCTGCTAATGGTGAACCAACCAGTTATTAGATTTTTTTTTAATTATTACTAAAAACAACCAAGAACCATTTTGGAAGCTTTATTGTTATAGCTAGTCTATAGTTTAGTCTTACTGATTGAGCTTTTTTTTTTCCTCCCCCAAACAGTGGGGGGAGTGTCCTGAGTTTAGCATAACACTAATATTTGTGTAACATTTACAGCAAGATTCTGAATGTGAACTCATTTAGGAAGTGATTACAGGCTTGACTGCTGCTGAGTTTCAGAGTGCAAGTGAAATACTATGCATGTGGTGGGCATGTGTCCGTCAGCTCTGCGAATAAGATCATTTGGTTTTTTTTTTGCCTCAAGAGCAACAGGGATGAAAACTGCAGGGGAAACGTATATACTCGACTTTCTAGCTGATTGTGCTGCTGTTGGATGGGGTGAGGGCACAGAGGACAAAATGAATGTTCAAGAACTTTTGTTCAACTCAATGAACAAATAACATATTAATGAAGGGTAAACCACTTTAAGGTACATACATTGTGGACCTTGGTATTTAGTTGTGTATGCACATCTCATAATTTCCTTAGACAATTATAAAATGTAATGGGATGTTCTACAGTCTGTAACAGGCACTACAAAATGCACCTTTATGTTTCTTAGCAATCAAATCCTTGCAAATTTTCTAAAATGAAATTTTCTTCCAAAAAATAAAACCTGTTACTTACAAAAAAGGGGTAGAATACAAGTGATGACTTCTAAGAATATGTCGGTTGATTTTTGTCCCCAAACTTTTGCTATATAGTGTATGTAATTCTCATGGACACTGGATGAGCATCTACTGGCCTGGGCAGGTATTCTAGGAATGTCTGTCTGTTCACAATTGTACTAAAGGTGATTATTGTGCTTGTGCACAAGACATTGAAATAGGTGGTTGTCACCACTGAGCAGTTGCTGGGAACTCCCGCACCTCCCCACCCTTCTCCTTCTAATGAGGAGGGAGGTAGCTTTGGAAACAAAATGGCAGGCTATCATCACAATATAAAAGTATTCATACTTCATATTTAAATGTATTATTTAATGTTTAAGGCGCTGTGAGCAGGAAGAAAAAATCAGGATTTTAGTGCTAAAGGCAACTGATACTAAAATCTGATGCATAACCTCTTTTTATTATAAATATTGATGCTGTCAAAAAATTTGAATCCTCAAAATGGTTACTTGTTAGGACAACGGGCGAACTTATATAATTTGTCATAATTTTTTTATCTTTAATTGAGGTCAGTGTAGCTGATTGTGCACCTTTCTATTCATGCTATCATCACGAAACACTATTTTAAGAAAGAAAAAGCAAGTAACAAATTAAAATACACTGTGACCTGTCTGAAGCGTCTGATCAGAATTCAGGCCACTTTAAGGTCAGCACAACTGTATTCTTCCTAATTCTGCAGGGGTAGGAATCAAGTTTCATGGAAGATGCAGGCCAGCTCTGGGTGTGTTTCCATTTTGTTTATTTACTTATGGAGGATCACACTGGGTGTGTGCGTCAGTTCAAGAGCATGACCTGTTCAGGCAGGTGATAAATATATTAGCCATGTTAAAAAAATGTAAATAGCCATTAAAAACAGACTGAAGTGTGAATGTCACCTGAGTCATTCAGCTTAAGGATGTGTTGTTGAAATGCAGTGCGTGAGATTCACTGAAATATTTTTGAATTTTGTAAATACAGCAAACCTTTCCTTTTGTAATAAATAACTTGGTCACCTCTTGAGAGCCAGAAAGCCATTAATTGTCAGATTTTACTAGTAATTGTGTCTTATGATATTGAAACTGACGAGCCAAAGCATCAACATATGTCTCTCCTCCTAGTAAATAGCAGTTTAGTGTTTTTTGACTGAAAGTAATTTCTGTTGATGGTTGCTGTAGTTGTATCTGGGATAAAGATATTTGGGGTGATTGTTCCTTCTTTTTAAATGGGCAGAAGACAATTGTGGATTTTTTGTTTTGTTGGTTATTTGTAGGACATGATTTATATATCAGTTCTAATATCTTTGTTATATGGTTAGGAGGATTAAAGGTGTTTTCCCCTTAATGCTATTAAAAAATTGGGTTCCACAGTACTCTGAAGCTTCAAGGCCTGTGGAACATGGGACCAAGTTGTGAAATGGCCTCTTCATTGCATAATTTGAATTGGGGTCTTGCACCAGTGGAGCAAAGGGCTGTTGTTAAGCTGAACTCCCTGAACTTGAATGTAGGCCTATATAAGCCCTAGCACTTCTTAAGATTAGTCTTCTCTCATCCACCAGAAAATGCCTTTACCATTGGTCTGTGACAGTGAGCATTCTTCTGTCATAAACCTATTCCATGTCCGAGCCAGTCGGCCATCCCTGAATTACGTAACATGTCCGGCTCAGAGGACTTTGAGCATGACTGGTCTCGGAATCCAGTAAAGCGCAGGTGCCCTTAATAAAGGAAATGAAGGCCCAAGGCTGTGATCGGTGGTTTAATTTCCCAACCATGGCAAACAATTCTCTGCGCAAACAATACTTGTCAAGACAAGTCAGCTGAATGTTTTCATGAACCTGTCAATCCATGTCTGAATGTAGAGTTTGGCTTATCACTTTCTGCCCCTTTTTGAGGTTTTGGTAAATTAGGAGTTAAACTAGAGGAATTTTCCACCAAACAAATACGGCACTAACAGATTGTTGGCTTGGCACAGGCAACCGTTTCTATAAAACATCTAAGTATTATGACTCAGGCGTTTCTTGCTTGAGGTGGTACGTTCATGTATTTTTGGTAAACACGTTCTGTAATGTTTCTACTGAATCAAAATGTGTATGGAATCGTTGTGGTGTTTGAGGTGTTACTCAGGAAAATATTTACTACATGCACATCTTGCATGTAGCAGCTGGCAAGCACTGCACTAGAAACATCTTAAATAACTCCTTGTCTTGTGTACTTTTTCAGTTTCCAGTCTTTTAAATGATGCTGAAGATATTTTTAAAATTGTATTTAAGTTACCTTTGGCTATATTCTAGATTAGACAGTAGAGATACAAAAACATCACATCCATGTGTGCCTTTTTAACATGTCATTCCAAAAACATGGGCATTAATCTATCCATGAGTCCAAGAACACTCAGTTAGGATTCCCTTTTGTTCAGCCACTGGAGCATTAGTGAGGTCAGAGATGGATCTTCAAAGTCACCCCAAGGGTGCAGAGGTCAGTCAGACTCTGTGCAGGCTAAAATAAAGCTCTACCACACTGAACTTTGATCCTTTATGGGCAGAACGTTTGTGAAGATTGAGCATTGTCACGCTAGAACTGGAAAGAACCTCCAGACATATCTGTAAGCACATG
This sequence comes from Hoplias malabaricus, assembly GCF_029633855.1. Classification (NCBI taxonomy): domain Eukaryota; kingdom Metazoa; phylum Chordata; class Actinopteri; order Characiformes; family Erythrinidae; genus Hoplias; species Hoplias malabaricus. Next base: position 14,462,948 of record NC_089806.1, read on the forward strand.
GATTATTTGGGATATCACTGTTAGCACAGAACTGTTCGGTGGAAGTTTAATGCATACAGGAAGCCCGCCCAGAGAGCCTCGTCATGTTTGCCCGAGTCAGCTACCTTGTGTTGAGGACCGTCACTTTTGATAGATCCAGGTGGGCACAGACACAGTTAAGCTTAACGATCCAGGTCTGCCATCGTCTCTAACTTTTGAGATACCAGTGACCAGTGTGGTTGTCTAGCAAGCTTGGAGCAAGTGTCGCTGTCAGCTCCTGGGTTCTGGAGTTGTGGGTTCAAACCCAACCTTGGGTGACTGTCTGTGCTCTCTTCCCACAATTGAAAAACACATGATTGACTGTTCAGGTTCCAAACTACAGCGGGAAACAGAGCAAACAGCTCATTTTCTGTAACTTCTTTGTCTTGTTCAATGTTACCTGTCCATCACAGGGCATCTCACACACTTATCTGTAGCTTGACAAGTGTGTCCATAGGTTTTAGTCACTTTAGCAGGGCAGAAATTTTACAAAGATCCTTTTAGAAACATTTACATGTCATTGAAAGCCACTGATGTCTTCATATCTGTTACTGATTTTATTTTATACATTTGTTAGTTAATAATGTGGCCAAAAACTAAACTTACCATTCAAAAAGATGTCCTCATACTTTTGCCAAGGACTGAATCTCAAATCCTGTGGCTGTTTAGTATTGAGAGCAGGTGGGAAGTCAGAATCACGCACATTACTGTAAACCTGAGTGATTCAGGTATGAACCCATCCTATGTGCTGTCAGGTATGTTTTCTGCCTTTTCACACTGCAATAATGATTAACTTTACAACCAACTGCTAGGAGCACTTCCCTCAGGGTCTGTCCTGGAAGCGCTGTCATCGCAAGTTCCAGAAATGACCAATATACGTTTTGTAATCCTCAAGCTTTGCCTAACAGATGTATGACACTCTGATTCATCATGAAGTGGACGGGATGAGATCTAAAACAGAGAATATACAAATACTGACTCAGTTTTTTATTTTTTTATTTGTGATTATCCTTTTGGTCATAAACATGCCCAGGCCAGTTTTATGGACTCTTCATTGGGTGGTGGTGGGGGGATGCCTTCTGCTTTAGAGCTGTGCTTGTAAAGTTGAACTGTCAAAATAATTTATGCCCTAGTGATGCAAGTGTGATGGCAACAACTTTTGGTTTAAAGAATCAATGTGTGATTTTAAATATTTTTTAAATAAATAAATGAGTAAATAGAAGAAATATGAGGAATATGATGTTTAAAAATTTCTTATCCCCCTACCCCAACCCCATAGGTCATCCTGTGATATTTGTGCAGAACTTTGCATCAAACAGCATCCTTTAATTTTCAGTCCTCATTGCATCGTAGATATTGTTGTACAAAAGCACTTCCTCTTTAAAGCATTCCCTAAATGAGACTATGTATGACATGTACAATGCCTCCAATTCTGCATAACAGATGAGCTGTTGTGTCTTTTACGTGTACAGTGTGGACCCACAGGTTGTCCACTCTTGATTAGACAATGTTTAAAATCTCTAGCAGCACTGCTGTGCCTGATCCACTTGTACCAGCAAAAAACACTGTAACACACCATGATGTCAGTGCAGTGTTGAGAATGTTCCATCACATCATGCCTGCTCTGTGGTGGTCCTGTAAATGTTCAGTTGTAGAACTACAGTGCTTCTATATGGTAAGGAGCTGATAAAATTGACAGTGAATGTGGAATTTGAAGTCTATAGACCTTTGTCTGAAAAGCTGTCTCTAAAGTAATAAAACTGGATACTGATGTTTGGTAAGAAAGTGATGCATATGTTCCCTGCCTGTAATGCCCTTCGAGTCAGAAAATGGAAATAAATCATTGGTTGTGGTTTCTATTATTATTAATTTTTTTTTGATGGTACCCAGAATGTTATAAATGGCCTAGCTCAGTGCTGGGATATGATTTTTAAATTACTGCACCAATCCTCATTACCATCCGCCAGTCTGGAAAGGCAGTGTTGGCAGGTTCTCTTTCCACCTGAACACATGGCTGCACACTCATTAAGGCATAACAATGTTTCCTCTAATCTTCTCATATATTACATCACCTCTAAGGGGATCTGAAAGAATGTCCATCTCACGCTTCACGGTGTCGGAAACCTGTCTACATTCTCAGTTTAAGCCATAAAGCAGTCCAGAATCTAAAATAAAAACCACCTCTTTTGAGTGTTAATGTTTTACATTGTGATTGATGCTAATTGTGGAAATCTCAGCAGGTGAACTGTAAAATGTGAAAACACTGACCACTGTGTCTGGATTAACCACAGGCCTCCGAGGAACAACTAAGCCAAAACAGATCCAGAGGCACGTGGCTGGACACAGCAGTTTCTCCACTTGTCAGATTGCAGCTGTCTGCACCCAGTGTTTTCTTAAACATCATTTGGCAAGTTTGTTTCGCCGGAATGGTTATGCTTTTCTTTCCTCTGTCTTCCTTTCTTATGCAAACTTACTACTCAGGACGTTGGCTGTGATCACAGAGACCATAATGGAAGGAGAATTGAGGTTGAGACCAAAAATCCAATTGATGGGATGGCTTAAAAAGGTCTGATAACAGGTCTCAAGGGTAATATTATGTTTAATACAGTGGGTATCCCGTTGCTTCTTAGCTGCCCACCACAGAATGACAGGGGTCTCCTTGATGAAGACTTTTGTTTGTGGAACTGTTACGACTTGCGTGCCTCCAGCGCATTGAAGCTCCGGATTCGCCCCTGACAAGTGGAAGGCACAGAACCTCTGCCCATAATGGAGGTTTAGGCGAAAGCATATAGTTTTAGTTACTGAACATAAATATTTTTCTTAAACTTCCTTTTGTGTAATTCACTTTGGTGTGGAAGAGCACAACCCAGCCTAAATAGATGTAATCAGTAATAGCACCATGTTACTCTTGAGAGTCATGCTAGAGTCGTTTGAGCGTAGATGTTTTCACCATGTTGTGGAATGTTCTTGCTTAGGGAAAAAATAAAAACATCTCTCAGCACCAACATGGGTGAGACCTTGGAGAAAGTTTTCCTTATCTTAATACACGAGAGCAAGGGCAGCTTTTCTAAAGGAACTACAAAATTCTTTTGCAGCCAGCAGCAGCATTTTCTTTCTAAAATTTATGCTATTTCTGCCCATTTTGGACTATTGAACTAATGCTTTTTTTTCTTCCCTTTTTTGCATCCTATTCGGAAATCTGTATGATGTGGAAACCTCTGTGAACTGGACATTCTGGATTTTTAAAACTGTGTAGTTGGTGGTGAAGAGTGGTTAGGCATACAACCAGCTGACTGGTGGACAAGGTGGCTTGTAGTATATAGTCTTACAAATAGATAATACATGTACGGTAGAGGTATATTAATGGTCACTATAGGTAAACTGTGTAAACGTACCTTTATAGGTAAAGAAGTGGTTTTAAAGTCCTGTTGTCTTCCATAAAGTTAAATTTACAATCTCTTCTCCAGAAATAGAGGTGAATATTTGTAATCTTTCATTATAGAACTGTGTAAGATAAGAGAACATAAGTCTTGCAGATGAAGTGGGGAGTATGAAGTCAACACAATTTTAAAATCTACAATTATAACAGAATAAGGTACAATTAAGTTCCCTAATTAAAGGTAAGAATGTATACTCTTAGGGTACCACTACAGTGACTACAGCAAAAGTTAACACCAAAGTGACAAAATAACTGTAGCACATTTTTAAGTGAGCCGCACTGAACAGAGGGTTAAGAGGCTCCCAAATTTGAGTTGCTGTAAAGCTGGAGAAGGGATCCCTCAATCCTCGATAGCAGCAGGTAAATGTTAACAGGTTGCTAGCCATCAGGCAGTGACAATGAGGATGTGCTCCCTCTGTAGTCATGATTAGAAGCAAGAAGCTCCTTCAGTCAACAGTCACAACAGAAAACAGATTTTAACCCAAGTAGTTTGAGCATTTCTATTGGTCCTTTCATCTTGAAATTTTCACACAATGAGGACGACAGCTGTGTTCCAATGCTGTATTAAATTAAAATCCACAAAAATGCTAATGCATGCTTTTAATTGGAAAGCAACAAAATGCAGCATGCATTTTAATCCATTTTATGTCATTTATGTATGTTTTAGTTTTGTTTTTTGCAAGTAAACTCTAAGCTTTCCTTGTGTTCTTGAGATTTTGAGCTCAACAAATCCACAGGCCAGAGCTGCTTAGGAGCCAAATCTTGACTGGTTGTGAAAGAGACATATCCTGGCAGGATGTGGACTGTGTTGTAAATGAGAGCTCGTGCAGGTGAGTGGTGGATCATCTCCACAGGAGTATGGCTCCTGCAGGCCAGTCATAGCCAGAACAGGAAGTGACATGCTGGGATGTCGGGAAGTAATGTAATAATAGCAGCCGTGTGTTTTTTGTTTTTTTTTCTTCCCACCCTTGAGAGGAACCCTCTTTGCTATAAATTCTAAACCATTTGTTTTTCTTCATCCTCATACTCTGCCATGTTGCCTGCCTCACCAGTCAGCTTTAAAAAAAAAAAAAAATTGTTAACTTCAAAGTGATGGCCGGTAAGCGCAGAGCGTTCATTAGCAGGGCCGATACAGTCAAAGGCTGTTCATGGAATGTTCCAAATAACAGGAAGGCAGAGGATTTGGGGTCTGATAAAGTTCCCCCACCCCTAGGATTCACGTCAGACAGAAGACTAAGTGGGTACAGGAATGTGGTGCTAAATCGCTGATCATGGTGGGAATGGGGGGACATTTTTTTTTTCATAGCCCTATTTACCTGACTCTCTCTCTCTCTCTCTCTGACCCTTCCCATCTCAAGTATTGTCTCTTTCTGAGTTTTGTATTTTAACCTTAAATTCTCATTTCTTAATTATTTATAGTTTACTTATAGTCAATTTGTTGATCTTTGCACTGTAGAGAAATTGCTTTACAAGGGCAACAAAGAATTGTAATTCTAATTCTCAGAGGCCTTTTGTAATTTAACAGTTGATAAAAGCTTTGAAACAAAATGGCCAATGAGTGAACAGGTGCACTTGTTCTATTTTAAATCAATAAACTTGACCTTCCTGATTTTGTATATAATGTTAGAATAAAATTGCTTAATAATTGAACTAACAAGCATTTGCCAGATTTAAAAAATGTATTTGTTTATTTAATATTATATTGGGACATGATATTATATAGGGACTTTTATATGAGGGACATTAGAGAAGCATTTTCTTATTCTTGTTCATGTCAAAAAAGAAAATAATGCAATGATAGCGGCTGGTCCTAAGGACAGTCTCAAATGATGTAGTATTCTAAAAAGCCACAAAAATGGAGATGCATGTTTTTCATTTGACAGCAGCCTTGTTATATTTAGCCACATTTTTTAATTGACGTTCCACAAATACTTTGCCAAAATTTAAAAAAAAAAAATTTTATTTCTTTGCACAACAGCTATGAAGTCTTTTCTTAAATCCAGCAAATCCTTGTCTGTCATGCTCTCTCCAAGTTCCCACTGTGGAGCAGTTGTGTAACTATGGGCTGATAAATGGACCATGGGATGTCCAAAAAAACAATTGTTCACTGAACGGTGCAGACTCCTCCTAATGCTTGCTTTGGGGGTTTGATTCCCTTCAGGCCTCTCTGTATCGAGTGTGCCCAACCTTCCTCTGTGTTTATTACTCACGCTCTCTCACCTTTAAGTCTGGCAGGCTGGAATGTTCCACTCTCGCGCAGTCCCAGGGAAATGTTGGATCCCCCCCCCCCCCTTCCTTGAAGAGGGTGTGTTTGTGCCTGAGGCTGGGGTTGGCCATAGCAATATACACACAGGACACAGACCTGACAGTTTCATGGGTGCTGTGGTCCAGACCTTCGGATGATGTTTATAACGTTAGCATGGAAGCCTAGAGTAACCAGAGTAACCCGAGATGCCCTCGAGAGTTTTGGACGACGCTGAGACATCTGTCGGAGTTAATGAATTTTTCGGAGAAAAGAAAGGAAGGGAAATTGACCTTTTTCAGGACATAAATCTGGCTCTAGTTCTGTCTCGATCTCTAAATCAGCCGCTCTTGATCTCTTGTTACTCAACTGCACACATGCATACATTCTCTAAGAGATCTTTAGTGTTAACAAGCCTCTTCATAACTCTTATACGTAGTACGGAGGAATGCGGTGTTGCTGGATCTTGCTGTTTATTTTCTTGGTGTATTTTCTTACAATCATACATTGACACATCTTTTATGTAACATGAGATTGTGCATATTCTCAAGGCACTTGGCAGATAAGATTAAGGTTTGCAGCACAAGGGAAAGAAATCAGACAAACCATTAAATAGTCATGAGTTGTCAAGGCATGCTTAGTCTCTGTACCAAGGTAGGCCCAGGGGCTAGCATTTATAAGTGGTTTGTTATCAAAAGAAGGAACGTTTTGGGTTGTGCACGCTCGTGAGTTTGAGAGTGTGAATCGGATCAGGGCTTAGATAACTGAGGTGTGTGTTTTGGTCTTACTGTATATTTGTCATTTCCAAAGAGTCTGTAATTATGTGCTTTTGAGGTAGGATGATTTTAAAACTAAAATATTTACAACTGCTTAGTTCTGTACATGCTGTTTGGCCTCTGAAAGGCAGCAGCAGAACAGCCTGGTCACAGGTAATTTTGCAGTAAAATCTTAAAACCCTCTCCTCAGTGAGCTCATGGGGATTGACATGCTAATCCTTCTGCTGGGACTGCAAACTACTATACTGTGTTCTTCATAATGGTTTAGGCTGCTAGCAGCAGTGTGAAGATTTTGGGCTCAATTAAAAAGAGAAATAAAGACATTTTTTAAAATTAATTAGTCATTTATTTTTATTGTCAGTGTAGCTGGCTGTTGCCAGAAGCAAATATGCAAACAGTTAGCATTATGCATTTGCATAAACTATATTGCCCAAAATATTCACTCGTCTGCCTTCACATGCAGATGAATTTGAGTGACATCCTGGTCTTAATCCATATTAAGGATTAATATGATGTCAGCCCACCCTTTAAAGCTATAACAGTTTCAACTCTTCTGGGAAGGCTTTCCACAAGGATATGGAGTGTGTTTATGGGAATTTTTTACCATTTTTTTCCAGAAGCTCATTTGTGAGGTCAGACACATTTGTGATGTTGGACGAGAAGGCCTGGCTCACATTCTCTACTCTAATTCATCCCAAATGTGTTCTGTCAGGTTGAGGTCAGGGCTCTGTGCAGGCCAGTCAGGTTCTTCCACACCAAACTCACTTATCCATGCCTTATTGGATCTTGCTTTGTGCACTGGTGCACAGTCATGTTGGAACAGGAAGGGTCCATCCCCAAACTGTTTCCACAAATTTGGAAGCATGAAATTGTCAGAAAATCTCTTTATTAAGAGCATAAGTGTTCCTTTCACTGAAACTAAGAGGCTGAGCCTAACCCCTGACAAACAACCCCACAACATAACCGCCACCCCCCTCCCTCCACCAAATTTTACACTAGGCACAATGCTGTCAGACAAGTACTGTTCTCCTAGCAGCTTCCAACCCCAGACTTGTCCCTCAGAATTCCAGATGGAGAAGTGTGATTTATCACTCCAGAAAACATGGCTCCACAGCTCTAGAGTCTGGTGGCGGCATGCTTTACACCACTGCATCCAACACTTTGCATTGTACTTGGTGATGTAAGGCTTGGATGCAGCAGCTTGGTGATAGAAACCCATTCCATGAAGCTCTCTACGCACATGAGATAATCTGGAAACTGCATGGATGTTGGAGGTCTGTAGCAAATTGAGCTTGAGACCTTTTTGAGTGCCTCAGCATCCGATCACCTTGCTGTCATATTACGTGGCCTACCGCTTTGTGGCCGAGTTGCTGCCGTTCCTAGGACTTTCACTTTTTTATAATACCACGGACAGTTGACTGTGGAATATTTGGTAGTGAGGACTTTTCACAACTGGACTTTTTGCACAGGTGGCATCCTATCAAGGTACAACTCTGGAATTCATTGGACTCCTGTTTGTAGAAGCGGTCTGCATGCCTAGGTGCATAGTTTTCTACAGCTGTGGAGGTGATTCGAACACTTGCTTAGGGAATTCAGTAATTTGGATGGGTGAATGAATACTTGTGGCAATCACCTTTGTTTTGGTATTGCACATAGTGACCATAAGCTCATGTGCAGCACAAATGTCCTATACAACCCCATACATTGCTGTGGAGAGAAAACAAATTGTGTTCACAGAATTAACCATCTGTCCATTTTAAGGTACCCAGGTTTGCTTAGCATAAGGAATTTTGTGACATTGTACTTGGCACTTTTGCATGTCATGTCAAGGAATATAGAACTTTTACTTAATTTCAGTGTAATGCAAGGCAAGACCATTTACTTGGCTACACCTGATTGGCTGTCATCTAGCAAAGCATATTTTGCCCCTAATGATGGAAGTATCACATACCATAATTGTAATGTTCTCACACACTTAAACACCCCTCCAGGCATCATCATATTAACCATTGATGTCTTCTCCTGCTCAGAACCTGTAACCGAAGCTTGCCTGGAGGGTGAACTTAGCAAGTAGATTCAGCGCCTCATGCTCGCAATCTTGTGGATCTGCAGCACAAAGTCTGCAGGGATGAAATCAGGAGAAACACGGCAGTAAACACTCTCAATGGTGAGAGCGCATGAGTCTCTAATGGACAGAACACTGCACTGTCACCTCACTTTAAAGTCGCATTATGTTATGCTTTGAAAATGCACAATACAAATATAATTTGTCTGTGAGGAGTTTCGTGCCTGTTCTCACTGTGTCTGTGTGGGTTTCCTCCCACAGTCCAAAGACACTTAGGATAGGATACCATAGGTGTGAGTGTGTAAATGACAGGCTGAGAGTGTGCCGACCTCTTGTGGTTTTTTTTTTGGTTTTTTTTACCTCCTGTATTTCAACAGACATGATTTAGAGCGTCTGTCACTGACGTTACTTACAGGTCACTGCAGTCAGTTCATCGTTTCCTTTCTCCCCCTTCCACCCCCACAGTGAGTGAATGTGAGAAGGATGTGGGTCATCCAGTTTGTGACTTTTTTAAAAGGTTGCATTCATATTGAAGCATCACATTCACCAGATAAATCTTTCTCTTTCAATATTATCTCACTACAATAAGTATGTATTAAAAATTGACTGATTTTGCTTCCAGATGTTTATTAATCTACATATATTTCTGTAGCAACACCGAAATTCTTAAGATTTTATTTCACGTTTTTTTTATTTCAAATCATAACACAGGATGGATAAAAAATAAATAAGATTCAAAATGCAACAGGAGGAGCACAAATATGATTAATGACTGATTAATTGTCGATTCTTCAAACAGCAGGCTTATTACTCTCAAATCCATCAAATTTCTTTGTTTTTAAAATATAACCTTTCATACATATGCTACATGTGCAATACCACATTCTTTCAGTAGAAATTGTATTCTGTGTATTTCTGAAGTTGCTGGCTCTATGCTTTGATTATGGGAACATTTTTCATCAAATTCTCACTGAAGCCTGGCTATAAAAACAGGAGCCAGGAAATGTCACTGGAGCAACAACATTCCAACATGAAAGGCCTTGTTTTCCAGTACCGTTCTGAAAGCCTTTCATCAGGGTAATGTGTGCATAATGCAGCAGTTAAAGCTTCTTTACTCCAAGGCACAACAACACAGGTTTTTTCATCTTTTAGAGAAAACTGTCTACAAAAAAGTGTTTTTGCATAAGTCACATTTGGTTTTCTAAAGAACATTTTCAGTATAAATCTGAATATAAAATCCCCCAGAACCATTAAAATCCACTTAACTCCTTCCAGCTTAGTAACATTTATTTTGTGGAAAACATGTTTTCATAATGCTTTACAAATGCAGTTAGTTTTTTTCTCTTTATTTTTTTTTTTAATGCAACTATGGAGAAAAGGGAATGTCATCTTTTTAAGCATTAACACACGGGAAAGAAATTATAAACAGTCAAAAGTGTGATACCACAAACTTATACAACCGTTCAAAAAGTGCCATTTATTAATGGTTATAAGCAATAAAAAAAATTAAGGCTGACCCTGTTGGGCTCCACCAACAAATTGTGCAGCTGGACCAGGATTAGACGAGACTGTGTGTTCCCAAGTAACAAAAACATTTTCCTGCACAGTAGCCTAGTACGTAAGGGAACCTTATTCTTGGTGGTGGAGACTTTCAGACTCTTAGAGGAGTCTCTGCGTCTGAGGATAACTACCTCACATCATTCAGATAGAGGAGTGAAACAGAGTAAATGAAGACTCTTCTGTGTGGATCTGCCAAGTGTCTGTAATTCAGAACAGTGCGAGTAAATGAGTCAGTGGGGGGATGAGTCAGTCAGTGTGAGAAATAGAGGGAGAGCGATGAGCCTCCGCTCTCAGGCCAAATCAGTTTGGAGGGGTTTAATCTACCATTTAAATTAATATACCATTTCTTATGAAATTGTTAATAAAATATTGCACTGTGGCAGTGACTAGAGAGGGGCCTGGACTGGCTGGGCTTTAGAGGGTAGCTCCCAGCATGACTTGCAGGTTTTTGGAGTTGTTTTTGTAGTTTGTGTGTGTTGGGGTAGTGTTGTATGTTTGTTTGTGGTGGAGTCAGGGTGTGAGTGGGTGGTGTATGGCGGGGGTTTAGTTGGAGATGTAGCCCTCATCAGCGAGGCTTGCATGATGACTGATAAGGATCCAGCAGTCAGTTTGTCACATGGTTATTTTTACATTTTGGTGTAATTTATTTTATTTATTACTTGCAATCTGCTCACATCACACTACTGCATTTCAGGAGAGTGTGCAAGTCTCTTGTTTGCTCTCTGCCCAGTTGCTGTGTGCGGTTGTGTGCCTCTGATAACATGCTTCATACAAGGCAAACTCATTTAAAGGGGCTCTTGCAAAGCAAGTACAAAGCCACAGGCATTTATCCCTCAGTGATTTTAAAGACCGTCAAATAGCTCAAAACTAATAGAAATCCAGAGTTTTGTGCAGGTAAAACAGCACAACCTGCAGTGATTGTGCAGTCATAGGACCCTAAAATTACCGTACTTTGTAAACAATTTATCAATAATTATATATTTGCCTTCTAGATAAGCATGTTGTTGTATAATCATATATAATTATAAAAGCCTAAATACAGTAAAAGGGTTTTCGTTTCTAAACGTGTTGTGAGCGATTGTGAAGAACAAAGTTTTTCAGACATTCTTCCTTAATAATCAGCATACGAAATTTAATATAATGTAGTAATTATTATACTAGGACTAATAATATTCAAATAATAATAAAACTCAAATAATATTGGCCTTCCACAAGGAGAGAAGTGGAAAGGGTTAAACAAGCACAAACTCACACACACTTTATCTCTACATTTTGTTTGCTTTTTTCTAAAAGAACATTCTGTTCAGAGAAATAGCTTTCTCACTTTCTCAGGTGCAGAAAACTTTTGCTCAGTGCTATTTAACTCAGGATTTAGACGGCATTCTCCATCTAATGCCTCTCTAGACATTCTCATAATCAATTTCCTCACACTGTTGTTTTCTTTTACTTGTCTGTAAAAGTTTTTAAGGCTTTTTTCTGTGATCCCTCAGTCCGAGCACTTCCTTATAATAGTCATTTGAAATTCAAGGATGGAGATTTTGGTAATGGTATGTTAATTGTAAAAAGTGCATGCCCTCCCTATTTGAAAATGTTTGGCATTCACTAACACACACAATCTACTAAAGGCTGATGTTTATGCAGCTTTCATGAATCTGACTGAAAATCAATTTTACTTGTGCTTGTGTTTTTATGATATTTTCATGAATGCTTCCCATTTTCTGCCAGTGAAATAAAGTTTCTCTAGGTAAAATTGCTTTAGTCATAAATCTAAAAAATAAGATTGTTGTGGTTGTGAAGGGGGATGAAAAGCTGGGGTTTGATAGCAATAGCTCTCAACATGTGAAACTTGCTTTGGTTCTGGTCTTGTGAATTTGTGCGCTCTGTCTGAGAGAATGAATAGCTGCATTGGGCCTGAGGGGGGGCTGCAGATGTGAGATATAGCTTAAAGTGCTCAATAGGAATTAAACTGCTCTGCTGCTTCTAATAAAAGAGCTTCTTTTCTTTTGACCACAGGAGAATACACAAGATCAGCTGTGGTTTTATGTGGGTAATCATCAATCAAACCATGGTTTGTAGAGGCAGATAAACTTGGCCTCAATAAATAAGACCCTGAAACATGGCCTAATGCATGCAACACATTGGTCAGACTTGATTTGGTGAAGATGAAGTGTAAATATTGGGCTCAATATTTCATGCTAATTCTGTTATGTTTATCCCAGTCATGAATATTAATCTCTCACAAGTGTGATTTAGCACAAGCATATGATAAGTACTGAAGACTTATACTGAACCTATTATTCGTTTATGTAGATGACTCACTAGGATTTAAATCCAAATTTGATGTGACCACCTACTTGATTAATTACTGTTAGTGTGCCAGGGCAATCAGAACCTTCAGCCAGAAGTCTAGTCAAATAAACCCTGACCAGCTTTGCATTGGGCTCATTGCCATGGTAACATGTTACATAACACTTTGGAGCTGGAAGACCCTCTTTCACCGAAGAAAGGGCATTGAGGCGTCCAGAAATGACCAATTTAAACTACATCAAAACAGGGTCTTGATTCAGAAATTCCAAATGTATTCACTTTTTATTTTCGTATCTATGATGCTCTTGGTCTGTTCGAGAGATTTTTGTGTAACTTCCAGTTTGCCCTTTCCGTTTATTTTAACTGCTGTGATTTGTTGCAGCAGCATGTGTTTTACAGTTAATTTTTTAGTAGATTTGGACGTAGTTAAATGTCCTTGGGGTCCTGGGGTAATTTCTTCTTTTACAGAAGCTCCTCTGTTTCATTCTGTCCGAATCCCCTTCTATTTCCTCTCTCCATCCCTGAGAAAATAGACTGAATTGCTTACTGAGTTTTACTTACTTACTGTCATATTAATCCCACCCAGATTGAAATGTGGTGAGTAAACTTGGCGGTAATGTTCGGAGCTGTAGATCATTTAAGGTGTCCATCAGTGAAAAGTGAAGCTCTGCTGAAACTGCTGAAGGAACTGTGACATCTGAATATGTATTAGTAATCATAATAAAGAGATAAAGGTTACTGTAACGATTTGGGTCAATGTTATTTGTCCAATTGTCTGACATTGTAATGATTATATGAAATTAATCATTAACATAAGATTTATTGCTTTTATATTTGTTTATTGAAATTATTTCATACTATTAACAATTGATAATAGTAAATATTGCAAATAGTAACTAAACTTGTTTTTATATTAATGAATGTTCTCTCAGTGTGAATTAGTCTCGATTTGATTTAACAGCAGTTGACTTCCATGCAGGGAATTACCCATGATCCACTGGGGGCCTGTGATATTGCTCTCAGTAACCAATAAGATGTTGTGGAAAACGAAGAAACCTTAACCCTTTAAGTGTAACTAGAATCTTTTATCTCTAATAAAAAAATGAGTGGTTAAAGTCACGGTTTACGGTAAGTTGTTTTAGCCTAAAATAACACCAGCGATACAAGTCCTAACTCCATTTTTACTAGTAAGAATTCTAATTCAAGATCTCTCTAATGTAGTTTTTACAGATATCAACTACGACATTCTTACTTGTAAGAATACAGACCTAAATATCCATAGTACAAATGTAATTTCAGATATCAACAATGCAATTCTGACTAGTAAATATTCCTGGTCTATATATCCGTAATTTAATTCTTACTATTAAAGATGTTAATTTAAGATCTCTCTAAGTTTTTACTAGTAAAAATATGCATTACTATGGCAATCCGTTTTAGCTTTTAAGATCCTACTAGTAAGATTTCAATTGTCATTAGTGAAAATTACATTTCTGATATCAGGAATATAATATTTACTAGTGAAAATTTTATTTTTGGTATTAGAAATACAATTTTCACTATTAAAAAATAATTTCTGATGTTAAAATTGTAATTTTTACTAGTGAAAATGTAGTTCTTACTAGTGGTAATTCAAGAGTTTCCCATTTTCCATTTTAATGGGGGAAACATTTTTACTAGTAAAAAATCAATTCTTGATATCCAAAATTTAATTTTAATTGAATTTTTGATGTCTAGAATTGATTTTTTTTACTAATAAAAATGTATTTCTTTATCAAAAATACATTGTTACTAGTATAAATTCAATTTCCACCAGTAAAAATGTAATTCTTACAATCATTAATTAATAATAACAGCTATAATTCAGTTTTGACTAGTAAGAATTACATTATTGATATCTAAAACTAGAGTTCTTACTAATAAGAATTGCATTCTATATATCTGCAATGTAATTTGTACTAATAAAAATTAAATTGAAAATATCTGTAATTGTATTCTTATTAGTCCATCCATCCATTATCTGTAACCGCTTATCCAATTTAGGGTCGCGGGGGGGTCCAGAGCCTACCTGGAATCATCGGGCGCAAGGCGGGAATACACCCTGGAGGGGACGCCAGTCCTTCACAGGGCAACACATACACATTCACACCTACGGCCACTTTCGAGTCACCAATCCACCTGCAACGTGTGTTTTTGGACTGTGGGAGGAAACCGGAGTACCCGGAGGAAACCCACGCGGACACGGGGAGAACACACCAACTCCTCACAGACAGTCACCCGGAGCGGGAATCGAACCCACAACCTCCAGGCCCCTGGAGCTGTGTGACTGCGACACTACCTGCTGCGCCACCGTGCCGCCACTATTCTTATAATATATTATAATATTCTTATTAGTAATAATTTAAATAGAACTAGTAATAATTTCAATTGTGATATCAACAATTTAGTTCTGACTAGTCATAATACTTTCACTGATATTTGTATTTTATGGAGTGCGATATAATAATATAATTTAAGAGATCTACAGTTCTGTTTCTTACTAGTGAGAATTATGTTTTAGATTGCATCTTATGTTGTACTGTTGTATGAGAACTGTCGTTATTAGCGATGCAACACCTGCAAACAACAGGCTGCTACGCAGAGCAGCTCAGAAACTAAGATATATACATATATAAAATGGAAAAAAGACGCAGTACACAATACTGTACCCACTAAATTTTAGTATGAAGTATGACTTTAGTACAAACCGGATTCCAAAAAAGTTGGGACATGTAGCAATAAGTGGTTGGAAAAAGGAAATTGAGCATATAATGAACAGCTGGAAGACCAATTAACACTACTTAGGTCAATTGACAACATGATTGGGTATAAAAAGAGCTTCTCAGAGTGTCAGTGTCTCTCTGAAGCCAAGATGGTAAGAGGATCACCAATTCCACCATTGTTGTGCAGAAAGATAGTGCAGCAATACCAGAATGGTGTTACCCAGTGTAAAATAGCAAAGACTTTTAAGTCATCATCATCAACCGTGCATAACATCATCAAAGCATCTAAGCAAGCTCCACAAGCTCAGACGTTTGCACTGGGCCAGGGGTCTTTTAAAATGGAGTGTGGCAAAATGGAAGACTGTTCTGTGGTCAGATGAGTCACGATTTGAAGTTCTTTATGGAACACTGGGACGCCATGTCATCCGGACCAGAGAGGACAGGGATAACCCAAGTTGGTACCACACAGTGGTAAAAAATGGCCTTGTCCCAACTTTTTGGGGATTTGTTGACGCCATGAAATTTTGAAACAACATATTTTTTTCCTTAAAATGATACATTCTCTCAGTTTAAACTTTTGATCTGTGGTTTGTGTTCTATTCTGAATAAAATATTAGATATTGGCACCTCCACATCATTGCATTCAGTTTTTATTCACAATTTGTTTAGTGCCCCACTTTTTTGGAATCCGGTTTGTATGAAGTATTGAAATGTAGTCTAAGTCTAAGTAAAGCAGATAGGATATTGAAGAGGCGTACTAGCATGTGTAAATTAGCATGTGGTGAATATGAGTTTTGACTGGTAAGAATTGAGTTGTAGAGCTCACAAACTGCATTTATTACCAGTCACAACTCTCTTACTGCATTTTGACTAATTTATTTTACAACATATTTACTAGCAGTAATTATTTTTGAACAAGTAATGATTTCATAACCAAGCTCTATAATGTACATTTTTACTAGTAATAATGTAATTTTTGATGTCTCTAATTACATTAGAGCGCTCTCTAATTCAATTCAATTGTGAAAATACAATTTTTATTAGTGAGAACACTACTCTTGCAACAACCAGCAGGCCATTAAAAAATTACTTTGTTCTGAGTTCTACAGTCACATGACCAGTTTTATTTGATTTTATTCCTGGTTAAATATTTATTAAGTATCCAGTGTTTAATAGAGATTATGCTTAACTTAAAATTTTAACTTAACAAAAAAAAAATCATTTGGAGAGATATACAGATACTGCAGGCAGGTTGTAAGCTGCCACAGCTAATGGCTCTGTGCATTTCTTGAATACTTAGGCCCAGGTGCTAACTTACATAAGAGCATAGGCATGGCTGGTTGAAACCACCTCTATTCAAAACCTCCTTTTCCATAAAGACCAGTTATGTGAGGAATGAGCCTTTAATTAAAAGGGCTCTCCTCCCTCTCTCCAGAGTTACCTTTCATTGCATTTATTCAATAGATGGAAGGAAATAAATCTGTGCAGTGTTAGAGCTGAAGATGAATTTGCAAGACCCTCTTTGTCAGAGCTCTGCTGTTATACTCTGTGACCAAAGATTTGTGAACAGCTGCTCATCCAACACTTGTTTAGAAATAAAAGCTCTTTCATTAACACTATGTTCCCCTTTTCCCCATTACAAACCTCTGCTGTTCTGGAAGAAATTTACACCAAATGTTGGAGGATTTCTGTGAACTTTTGATGGCATTCAGCCAGAAGAGCATTAGTGAGGTCATTATTTTGTCTGGATCACTAATGCACACTCAAGTACAAGTAAAATTACCGGTGTGAAAATATACTCAAGTAAACGTAAAAAGTAGTGCATTTGAAATTTACTCCAAGTAAAAGGAACTCATCCAGTTCAAGGTCACGGTGGGTCCAGAGCCTACCCGGAATCACTGGGCACAAAGCAGGAACACACCCTGGAGGGGGCACCACTCCTTCACAGGGTGACACACACCACATAATCACACCTATGGACACTTGAGCTGCCAATCCACCTACCAACGTGTGTTTTTGGACCGTGGGAGGAAACCGGAGCACCTGGAGGAAACCCACACGGACACAGGGAGATCACACCAAACTCTTCATAGACAGCCACCTGGAGCAGGACTCGAACCAACAACCCCAGATCCCTGGATGCTACCTTTTTCGCCACTTTGCCGTCCATATTCAACATCCTATTCCTATTGTATTGATATTTCTATTGTTTTGAAGTGGGTATATGTGCGGTACTTATGCCTAGTCAGTGTATTACCCATAGTAGACAATGTTCAGCTTTCTTCCAATCTTCTTCCAGTCTACTCCTGTGAACTTGAAGACTGCTGAGTGCTGTCTACTATGGGTAATACATCTACTTATCATATGTACCTCATACATACCCACTTCAAAAAAACAGAAATATAAAATAGTTTAATAATATGTTACCAGCAGTTTGCTAGCAAGATTTTATGAATTTTATGAAACCCTTGAGGGAAATTAAGTTGTCATAACAGTCAGGTGCTTTTAAATTCAGAGCTATAATACCTCAAATAGAGAAATGTGCAAAAAATGTTTAAAGAAGTATGTTAATACACTCATAGAATACTAAAGTATGGGAGATAAATAAATTGGTGCAGTTTGAATCACCTTTCTTGCATTTGAAGCCGAAGTGATCCCTTAAACATGTAAAACTTTAATTTCCTTCCAGAGTAACTCAGAATTTGACAGGGTTTCACACTCAGCTGGGTCTACACCAGTAACTTACCATCTCCATATTTCTTGTGATTTTAGCGGTAGGTTGCTCTCCGGCCCATTCACTACAGTAGTTTCCAGTGCGCAATTTTTGTCTTGTATTTTTATTTACATTTTTACTTAGTAATGGATGCAATTTAAAATGTAGTGAAGAACAATACTTCATGCAAAAGTAAAGTTACATATTTTAAAAACTACTTAAAAAACACAAAAAAAGTACACAAAAAACTACTCAATTACAGAAATGTGAGTAAATTCGTTACTTTGTAATTCGTTACTTTCCACCTCTGCACAAATGCCACTTTAGCTCACCCTGGGGTGCAGTTTACTTCCGCTTTGTCGATCAGCGAAAATGCACTTTACACGTTTCACAAAACTGTGGAAGCCTCTCATGTCTTGCACTGCTCACACCAGCCTCTAGCTCTGACTTGTGTTGATTTAACAGTTGTTGACTGCGTGGGCCTCGGTCCTGTTTGGGCCTGTGGCCATGACCCTGAGTCGGAAACTTCCAAGAATAAAGTCAGATTATTTTGAGAATAAATTCAGAATATATTTTGCAATATTCTCACTTTATTCTTGAAATAAAGTAAGAATGTTTAGGAGGAAAACATCCCAAAAATTGACATTATCTCTCAGCATCTAAAAATACTTTAGATTTACTCAGTATTTTCCATCTGAATATTTTGCACATGCTGATGCAGAGGGGTGTGTGGTGTTTTGTGCATATTGTTAAGGGGTGCTATGATTGAAAAAAAAAAAATAGCAGAACTTAACTACATATTAACTGCTGCTTATTCAACAAATGTTAATTTCCTCGTTAATGTGTAATTTGTTACATTCTCATGATTAAAAAATATCTCTATACTTATGGGTAGATAACACAAACACATTTAAGCCCAGTGATAAAAGGTAATTTCAAAAAAAGAGAATGTTATGATGTAGACACTTGAACATTTTGTTATTGAAACTAACTTTGCCAGTCTTCTCCTCCTCTTCCTCCTCTGTCCTATTCTCTTGTTTTCTTTGGCTCTAAATCTTAATACAGACCCCTGGTTTGATCCCCTGGAATTTCCTGTGTACCCGACATTTCTGAGCAGCTTGTAAAACTGAGCATTAGCGTCAGACACCAAATTTCACTCCCTCTTATATAATTAGGACGTCCTGTTTTTTAACGTTATCACATGCTACGTTTTAGCTTTAAGCAGAGCACAGCCACGGAAATCAGAATCAGAGTTTTATGTTTGTCACTTTATTTTTATGAGGCCTTGTTCTTGTGAAGTTGAAACTTTTGATTAAATCAACGAAGGAAAGGAAATTAGAATATTTTATTTACATTCTTGAGAATTCATAATGTTTATGAGAAAGCAATGTTCAATTCTAAACCTGGAGAAACTGAGGGCAGCTGGAAAATATCTATGCTTCATCATTAACTTACCTGCGAATGCCTGTAGTGGTTGGCCACATTTTGATGTAAAGAAATTTGATCCTCCCAAAGCTTGTTTTTCCTCTCCCCTGTCTTGTTTTTTTCACTACAAGACATCTTTGTGTAGACAGTTTTCTGTAGTCAGCGTAGTAGGATACTCAAAGTCTCTGTCACTAATGCAAAGCTCCAATCTTGTGTGTCAAAACTGACTGCAACTTGCAGCCTGATGTCAGTGAGCTACAAGCCAGCTCTGTGAGCTCTCATGCATCTTAATTGGTTCCTAAAGGACTTGTCTCTTGGACATGTTTCTTGGAAAGAGCTTTCCTTTTCATAGAAAACTTTGATGACCAGAAGGGGACTTCAAACCCCAACCAATTAGCCCTAAATCACATTTCTGTTCATTAACGTAACACATTTAGAAGGTATTTCAAAGAACTTCAAAACCCCATATTGCCTTAAAAGTGCCTTGGATTTAACTCTAACCCTTTTCTATTTAAATACATGTGGATCTATGACTCCACCACTCACCTGCAGCTCCAAAGCCCTGATGTGCAAGTTAAGATTCGTTTAGGTTTTTGACCTGAGAAACCCTGGCTCTCTGAATTCACCTTTGGAACACTGCAGTTTCAGAGCAGGAGTGCTCAGCCATGTTGGTCATTTCATTCATTGTATAAACAACTCCACATGGACATATTTACAAGATTAAATGTCTGATTTGGTACAGCGCAACTGTCTATCTGTTAACCCTAGAGAGAGATCTACAGCTCAGGTGAGATTATTTCTGTTTGTGGTCATGAGTTTGAAAGAGTATTGGGTAAAAATAAAGAAAAGAAGATGTATTGTCATTATACTCTGTTCAGTATGTATCTTAACGCACCATCGACTTAAATGTTTAGTCTTTTTGTTAGTTCTATTGCATTCATTCTAACTAACATTCTTCAAGAATTGCATGATTAGCTGATAGTAATGATCTCGATGAGTCAAGTTATAAAGGAAGTAAATATGAAACTGCAGTCCAGGTGGGCCCATAGGGTCTACAATTAAGAAACACTGATGTAGACATCTTTTGAAATCTGCCTTGTGGGGATTCCCAGTAATAATTCTCTCTAACAGTGGCATTACTGAGTCAACAAGGAATTCTCTTTTCTACTTTGTTCTTTATTAGAGTTGACTGAAGCAGATACCTTGTGGTTGTTTTTCATGTCATGTTAAGTTCCTTTTGTATTTGGTTGTGTATTCTTACCAAAGACAGTGTAACATTTTATGGAAACCCATTGAATATAAATGATTTTTTTATACTTGTTTAAATTTGCTATTGCTCAATCACTATGAATCCAGTTATCTAAATATATGTATACATTTACTGGTTTAAACGGTTAAACGGCTCTTTATGTATCTATGTATGCTCTTTATGTATGTAACGGTAGGTTGATGGACACTCAAAAACAATTCACAAAGCATGACAATTAGAGAACAGACCACTCTTGGCTTGGCACCGCCAAAGTAATGGCATCATGACTATGTCATCAGAAACTTACTTTGTAATTATAAAACCCAAGTTTTGTCAAGACTGAGATGATTGTGGACTTTGCATGTTATGGTCAGTACTGGGTCTAAAGAGTTAAAAGCATCATGGTTGAGACTGAGTGCAAAGCATTCAGGAGGTCAGAATACAGACCATGACCTATTTGGCCTAAAGGGGAAAGGCTTTGACACGAAGAGAAACTTGACCTGAAGATGGATAGCTTTAAAAATAGACCAGACATTTTTCCACAGAAGGGTATTGAGCTCTGGTCAAAAGGCTTTTTGTCTCCATCTGCTAAACTATTTGGTGTAGTAAAAAAAAAAAAGTTGCAATCTGATCGTACACGGCTGTTGACTCGAGCAGTGAGAAGCTTGTCTGCTATGGACAACTGATTTATATTAACATCTAAACCTGCCTCTGTCTGCATAGGACATCACTGGTGAAACATTTAAAGAAGTGTCTGAAAGGTTATAGATGCTACACTTATTGCTTGATGTGGGCCAGAGGCGTATAAAATCACCACAGTTGTGCAGCAGTGGTGATGGAGCTCTGTCCAGGATTGGTGTTTAATTTGAGGTAACTGCATTAAGCCACAATTGTTTTTACTGAGGTCAGGTTCTGACTTTGGAGGACTAGTTCTGGATCAGTGTTCAGTATCTAGTGAATAGCCCTCTCAGAAGAGTAGACACCATCCTGCAGAAAAGGTGGCACAAACCAAAAGTCCCACCCCATACATGCATCACTCATTCCATAATCACTCCTCTAAAACACAGGAACAGAAGTCAGAATAGCATTAGGCCTCACCTTTAAACAGCATCCACCTACCTCATGACTCGTTCACATGTTGTGGCAGTCAGGGGGTAAGCCATCCCATAACTCCGTTTGATCTGAGTGTAATGATTGGACCAGATTTTCATATTCCTGTGGCATGTACAGAAAAGGAAATGTTAGGGCATTTGATTTACTTATTGCTATCAGGATGTAAAGTGTTTTTCAAGAAATACAACAAAATACAATTTTAAATGGGGAGTCTTCGATAGTTGGGGTGAAATGCAGCTTGTTTATGTCTTGAAGCTCTGTGTCTTTTAAGGTGGAATGGTATTTTTAAGGAGAAAAATGACTGCTTGTACATGGCTGAAGTTTACCTTTCTGTAAGTTTTTAATTCACGGTTTGAATTACCACAGGAACTCTTTTTTAACTTTAAAGTTAAAAATGACCCGTTGTAGCACTTTTGGCAATGCAATTGGCCGTGTCTTGAATTTGCCGATATTTACACCTTAATTAATCAGATACAGCAAAAATAAGTCAATATTACCCACCTAAGGAGCAGGAATAAATCAATATCCTCATCTCGGCGTGTACTTTTTGAATGTTCTGAATGCCTCTCGTTTGTCTTAAAGAACGACAGATGCCTTTTCTTTTCCATGAGCAGAGAGCAGAAGCTTAGCATAACGGACAGAGACAGCTTGTTTATTTACTCGTTTACTGATACTGAAACAGCCTCTGAATTTCATAAATAGTTTTTTCATTACAATTGTGAAGTTTGCCTTTAAGACAAATCACATACTCCTTTTTAAATTAATATTTATTAAGAGATGTTATGAGCACGTGTCCACAAAGTCTAGTGTAGATTCAAACTAAGAAATCATTACATGATTCACATAGTTGTTGCGATTCAAATGAAGCAACCTTTGGTCCATTGTTCTGGTATACTCCACCACATTTCTGTAGTGCTGCTAAGCCTAAGTGAAGGGTTAAGCACGTCCAGATGCTATCTTGGAACTGGCCTCCTGGGGCTTTAGGAGGTAAAATACTTCAGTGGCAGATAAACATAACCTAAGTGGTGGAAGTAGGACAGGGAACAGCTCCTTGGCGTTCTGATGAGGAAATGTGATGGTGTGATGGAATGTGAGCTTTTCAACACTGCTGGTGTTGCTACAATCAAAACCTAAATAGCCATTGGTCAGGACAGCTACAAACACTTTGCCTCCATGTTTTAATTAATCTAGCTAACGATTGGAGAAGTTGAAAGAATGGGGAACAACGTAGATATAGATCAAGATCATAAAGTGGAATGTTTGGAAACTTAATTTCCAAAATTACCATAATGTACGTAGAGCAGATTAATAATAATAAATATTACAACATGAACATCCATCCATCCATCCATCCATTATCTGTAACTGCTTTATCCAATTCAGGGTCCAGAGACTACCTGGAATCATTGGGCGCAAGGCGGGAATACACCCTGGAGGGGGCACCAATCCTTCACAGGGCAACACACACACACACGTATACTTTTTAGTCGCCAATCAACCTACCAACGTGTGTTTTTGGACTGTAGGAGGAAACCGGAGCACACGGAGGAAACCCACGCGGACATGGGGAGAACACACCAACTCCTCACAGACAGTCACATGGAGCGGGAATCGAACCCACAACCTCCAGGTCCCTGGAGCTGTGTGACTGCGACACTACCTGCTGCACCACCGTGCCGCCCAAAATATGAACATATTTTATTTTATTTTTTTTATATTGGTTAGTTCACTGAGGACTAGAACCTGGTATGGTATAAAGCTATTTGACAACACCAGCTGTATGAAAAAAAAATTATAATTCCACTCTAATGCCAACAGTCTGACTAATGGTGGATCTTCATTACAAACACTAACACCTGCATCAGATTAAAGCTGCTCTTTACTATGCAGGTAAAAAGGAGTGATCACACCTTGGAGAGCTGTTGCAACAAGTGGACTGACATGAATCATGGCTCCAACACCAGAGATGTCAATTGAAACAAAGGAGAGGGTTATCAAACTCCTTAAAAAGGGTAAATCATCACGCAGTGTTGCACAAGATGTTGGTTGTTCACAGTCAGCTGTGTCCAAAACCTGGGCCAAGTACAAATAACATGGGAAGGTGGCTAAAGGCAAGCGTACTGGTAGACCAAGGAAGACATCAAAGCATCAAGACAGAAAACTTAAATCAATATGCCTTGAAAACAAAAAATCTACAACAAAAAATCGGGAGGAAACTGGAGTCAACGTCTGTGACCGAACTGTAAGAAACCGTCTAAAGAAAATGGCATTTACATAAAGAATAGCTAAAAGAAAGCCATCACTAACACCTAAACAAAAAAACAAGGTTCCAATGAGCTAAGGAAAGGCAGTCGTGGACTGTGGATGACTGGATGAAAGTCATATTCAGTGATGAATTTCGAATCTGCATTGGGCAAGGTGATGATGCTGGAACCTTTGTTTGGTGCTGTTCCAATGAGATTTATTCTGACGACTGTCTGAAGAAAACATGCACATTTCCTCAGTCAATGATGATATGGAGCTGCATGTCAGGTAAAGGCACTGGGGAGATGGCTGTCATTGCATCTTCAATAAATGCACAGGTTTACATTGACATTTTGGACACTTTTCTTATTCCATCTATCGAAAGGATGTTTGGGGATGATGAAATCATTTTTCAAGATGATAATGCATCTTGCCATAGAGCAAAATATTTGAAAAGATTCCTTGAAGAAAGACACATAAGGTCAATGCCATGGCCTGCAAACAGTCCGGATTTCAGTCCAATTAAAAATTTGTGGTGGAAGTTAAAGAAAATGGTCCATGACAATGCTCCAACCTGCAAAGCTGATCTGGCAACAGCAATCAGAGAAAGCTGGAGCCAGATTGATGAAGAGTACAGTTTGCCACTCATTAAGTCAATGCCTCAGAGACTGCAAGCAGTTATAAACGCCAGAGGTGGTGCAACAAATTACTAGTGATGTGTTGGGGTGTTTATTATTATTTTTTTTTGTCATGATTCCATATTTTTTTCCTCAGAATTGAGTGATTCCATAATTTATTCCCTGTGCTGGTTCTAAAAATCTAATTGTTACTGGCTACCACAATTATTTTTCTTGATTTCTTTTAGTGTTTCTTAAAGCCAGAAAGTTGCCATTTGAAATGCCTTTAGTTATTTGTCATGTCTGTGATCTGCTTTTTTTCTTCAAAATTAAACAACTGAAGGAACATCCTCAGAGGTGATTCCATAATTTTTGCCAGGGGTTGTACAATTGCCACCATGCCACCCACCATTTTTATTTATTTTGCTTTCACCCCCTGCCCCTCAAATGTTCTTTAAAAAATGTAAGCATATTATCCTTCCCTCATTACATGGTTACATAATTCTAACTTCCTCTGCTGGCTATAGATCATGTGGAATGTTAAATTGTGCTGAGATTCTGCTCTTTTTCCTTTTTCCAGATTTTCCATGTAGGCATTCTTTGGGAAGTGAACATTAGCACAATGTTTCTTATTAACGAATCCCGTCAGGGATCAAGTAATTGCTAAAGCACAAAGTGCTCTTGGCTCATGCCTTTCCCATAGGCTACTTGAGCTTTCCCGATATTAAACTGTGACCCTTAGCAGTAGCAAGCCTTAATCTTATTATAGAAATCTGGGTACGGATTTCATGATGACTATATGGTGAGAAAGTGTTGGGTTTGCTGAGAGTGGCTGTTGTAGAGAGGAGCTGTAGAAGGTCTCGGGTGATTGTGTTTTCTCAGATGTTTTGGCCTTACAGCTGGCATTTTTTCTGGGATTATTAATGTTATCCTGCTGTCTCTGTATAGTTTATATAAATAATCTAAATCTAAGTATTCTGAAACTGAGATTTGAAGCTTTGTTTCAAAAGAGGTGAGGCATAAATCCGTTTAGTGTTCATAACAGTCACAACACTTGTAGACTGACAGCTTATAGAAGTACATTGACCACTTTAAGGCTTTGGTCAAAGAGCACTGCTGAAGATTCTAATATTTGGATAATATTCTAATATCCTGTTTTCGTGGATTTTATGAGCTGGAAGCCCACATTATGTGAAAATAAACAAATAAATACTTGAAATCGATTAAATTGTTGGCCCTGAATCTATAATCTATGAAAGTTTAACTTTTTGAATGAAATTATGGAAATTAATCAACTTTTTCATGATATTCAAATTTTTTGGAATAGGTCTGCAGGTTTCTTTGTTTCAAATCCATTGTGGTGATGGCAAAATTATGAAAAACCCACAATCCAGATGTGTGTCCTGGACTGTAGTATATAAAAATTATAATGTATGGAATGCGCATCAACATAAGTCCCCTTTGACAGCCTGTGTTTGTTATAATCTATTAGACACATCTACATAGTTGGGCCACTTTCTAATGGTAAAGTCAGAGACAGTAGCTCATCTGTTACTGCACAATTTATTGGTTGTGATCTAGTCCATCATCAGTGGACACAGGACGCTGCCAGCTGGAAATTTTTGGTTGGCGAACTATTCTCAATCCAGCAGTAACAGGTGTTTAAAAACTCCTGCAGAACTGCTGTCCCTGATCCACTCATACCAGAATACTAATAAACCATCACGTCACCATCACTGTTGTGCAGAAAATGATCTACCACACAAGTCATACCTGCTCTGTGGTGGTCCTGTGGGTGCCCTGACCATTTCAAAAATGGTGAATGGAAAAGGAACAGTTGGACTAAAGTCTGTAATTGTGGAACTACAAAGTGCTTCCGTATGGTCAGTGGAGCTGAGAGAATGCACAGTGAGTGTAGAAACAGAGGTGGTCCATTTTCTGGCTGATCAGGGTTATATCTTGAGAAATCAGACTTGACCAGCTGACCCTCCCTCCTGCTTTAGAGGTGGATTTGAACTTGGCCCTGAATTGGTGAAAAATGTCTTTTCATGTCCAAGATTCACACCTCTCGGTAAGGAGATAGCTCAGACCATTATGTAACTAAAACCTTGGCCAGAGCTGAAAGCTCTTAACGAACTGCACTTGTTTCCTCAAGATCCGCCCCAGACCCTATGAGTCCAAAGTCTCCTTTCAAACAGAACAGCTCTTCACCCCTCAGATTTACAGAGCACTTCAAAACATCTGTTTGGACATCCTGGAAGTCGTTTCACAGTGTTTCACTGGAAAAGACCCACAAATCTTGATGGTAGCAATTGCCCTATGTGTGCGCTGAGAACGTAAACAGCTATCAGTGAATAACAGCTTCTTTCAAAGACTGCTTAGTCAGTGAGTGAACAGCAGCACAACTCAAACCAAGAGCATTGTGAATCATCTTAAGACGCTGTTAAGGTTCTGCTTGTTTTTAATGAGGGTTCTTTATTTATTTGTTGTACTATGCCAGGGTTGCAAGTGATACAGCTTAAGTTTGTTCAAATACAGGTGTCCAAAGATTTGTACATTCACTGATGAACACACTCAATGTTGTTGTGCTATGCCAGGGGGCACAATGTGCTACAAATACAATATTATTGTATAAATAGGCACTTTTACTATTGTAACTGAAACCTGTAATTTTAAAAAGTATATTGTAGTTTCATATGAGTTATTGCTAGCTGGAGCTCTAAAAATAGAGTCAAATGTGAAAGTAACTCTTTTGTAGCAGACGTTGATTTTAATTGTCTGTTACATTGCAGTAGAAGTGCAAAACAGCCGTAATAACCCCAAATCACTAAATACAGTATAATATATTTGGTAAATGGTGACATGTCAGTTTGACTGGCTTAGAAGCAGCATAGATAAGAAAAAAAGGCTCTTACATTCATCACTGAATTTGAATGCCTATATAAGAGAGAGAGAGTGAGAGAGGGGCTGGTAACCCCATGCTGGACTGGACTCCTGGTAGCGAGCCATACCAGCTGAGCAGAAGCTGGTCATGAATGAACACAAGTGGGAAGGGTCTGGACGTTAACACACATGTACTGTAACATGTCATATCAGTAATGGAGGTTTAACTGTAATCTCACTGCTGGAGGTCAGCATTAACTGAGAAATGTTAACAGTGCTAAGCTGATTAAAGCTCAGCCTGAAATATGTTAATAACCAGGGAATGTTTAGAGAGTTTAGTGTAATAAGACTTTAGTAGATTTTTGAACTCAGAAGATTTAGCAGTTCCTCTAACAAAGGCAGTTGTGTGCTTTTCAGGTAATAAATGGTGCACAAACAATGCCTCGTATGTGGGACTGCATTTTTCTTTTATACCAAACCTTTTCTGTGGCACATGTGAGAATCCCACACATCCCAGATGAACACTGTTGATTAGGAGTGTCTCTCTCTGAGGTTTAATCACAGGCAAACCAGCCAGGATGTTCTTCCAGCTAAGCTGCTTCAGACCAGCCTTTTTTTATTAGGCCTTTTCCGGCAGGCAAGAATGTCATCTGTTTCAACATCTGAACCACAGAGCATCAACAGTCCAAAGCCCCAAACGTACACTTTTTTACTGTTTTTATTTCTCTCAATTATATGCTATTTTGGGTGTGATGTTCAAAGGGTCAGACATGTTCTTTGCCATCAGTTCTCCACATTTCATTTGAAATCTGCCTCATAGTACTTAACGTCCATGTTGGCCACAGTGAAATGAGTCAGAGTTTTAAATTGGAATCTACTGTGTGTACACTGTCTAAATGATTAGAAGTAAATTTGACTCTGACCTATCAGAATGACAACAAAAGCATTGAGACATCACTTTATACTTGAATAAATGGCTGAAATGTTGGAATACCAGAGAAGATTTAAATTATCTTCAAAAAAAATATTAAACAGGTTGCTTCAATTATTTTGAATTGTTTTGAAGTCAAAAAGATACCAAACCTTATAACCCCATGCAAATTCATTAAAGGGACACTAGCTAAGGGCTTTTTGTTTGTTTGTTTGTTTGTTTTCTCTCTCTCTCTCTCTCGCTTGGGGCTCCCCCTAGTGTAATTCATTTTAACAGCACTGTACTGAAATCAGTGGTCCTACCCTCCTTTAAAACTTTAAAAATTGGCCACACCATTGTGAAATATTTGACATGTAACTGCGAATAAATTGCTAAAACCAGTTAAAACCACTCAATGTAATGGAAGCCTTTTTTGTGTCAAAAATACTGTTCCTTTTTTCAGTCATGGGTTCAGCTCCTGAATACCTTTTCCAAAGCCTAGCATCTCAACTTGCCATTAAGTGCTCCAAATTGCAATTTCACATGGTGATACTGGCAGTGGTCTCTTCAGGCCTCGATAGAGCCCGAGTGGAGCACTTCATGTAATAGGAGCCATGTGTTTGCATTGTACATTATTGGCATACCTGTACGTCTGTCCCTCTTGCCCTCTCCATCACCAGCTTCACCCTCCCTGCTAGATCACTCACTCAGTGCCATTTTTCACTGCATTTTACAGCACTGGCTTCTACAGGCGTCCAATTAAAAGCTGAAAATAACATCAACTCTGTGCCTTCAGGCTGAATCTGGCCCATTCACGCTATTGTCTGCTAGGAGGGTTAATGGGGAGCTTAATGTGTTGACAACCTAAAGCCAGGTTTGAACTACTGAGTTTTGAAACCCACTGTGCACTGCGGATTTCAACTGTACAAATATTTTCACATCTGTGTAAAGGTTATGATTAGAAATTGGAAGAGACATGCGATACCATCAAATGTTGCATGGTTTCCTAATCTTTAGATGTCTAGGGGGTACAAAGCAGTTACTCTTACCTTCTCAATAACAGTGTAATGTTACCCAGTGGGATCCCTACATTGGACATTCTTTATTTTATGAATTTACACCTCAAAAAATGTGACTAGAATAATCATGTTGGAGCCAGTGAGAGATTATTCTTGCACTATTATGGCCAACAGCATCAAGGGTATCAATCTGGTTTTTATCCCTGTTTTCTGCAGTAAGTCTCTGTATTTCTGGGAAGGTATTTCAGTATGTTAGTACATTTCTGTGTGCATCTGATTCCATTCAGCCTCAGACATTAATGACTTCTGATACTATTGTCATATGAATTTTTAACTCAAACTCAAAATTAATTCAAAGCACTCAAATGCTGCTTTGAATCATTCCAGAGGTACTGGGTATTGCTCCATCACTCCATAAAAGTAGGATTTATGCCCCTGTTCCTCATGCTCAAATTTGGACATGGGGACCTCAGAGACCAATGAACATTTATGAACATGCTACCTATATATGTTATTATGTAGGTAGCTGAATACTTGTGTACCATCTTATGGCTTCTATCATGTTGAGAACTAGTAGGAAAAACTCACTTCTGAGTCTGTATGTTTCTTTCAAACTGCACCTGATGGTTGATGACTGTTTTCATGTTTTAATATAACCATTTTTGTAGATTTTTATTATTTTTATTTTATATATAATAATTACATATATTTTTATTAATAATTAAGATTGCAAACTGTTCATTAGTAGCTTTATCCCCCTCCAAATGTCTTGTGTGGACAAAATGTTTACTTAAGGTAGAAGCACTGTGGGGGAGCTGGGAGGTTAATATTTTATACTACTTGTTCTACTTGTAATAAGTAAAATTTCTCTTTGACCTGCTTTTTTTTCTCTCTCCCTCTCTCTTTCTCTCATTCTCTCACTCTCTCACTGGACCGTATCTCTCGGTGAAACTAAGCACATTGTCTACCAGTCCGGTCTTGTGAAGCTATCATTACCGCCCCTGAGATAAGCTATTATTTTGTGTGCAGGAGGAACAGAAATACCCCCTGGAGACCACACTGCAGTGAGGCTGAACAAACAGTGCATGACCAGACATGGCTGCATTAAGATCACTTCTAAATATTGACCATTACGTCAGTGTACAGCTGCCACAGTGCCACGGCCACTTTCTTCAGTGGGGGTTGTTTAGTCGCTGTTGGAGCTCAGAGCCAAAGGTCACCATGCCCAGAGCCAACCAGAAGGATATGAAACTCTAAACAGTATCTCTGGGAAGTGTGATCACAAACTAATCATAAAACATCAATAACTGACCTCACTACAGCTTTTGCAGTCGAATGTGATCAAACCCTAGAACAGTGCTGTACTAATGTATAGATTAAAGGCTTCCCAGAAGAGTAGAATCATTTAGAAGAGGCAAACAGGACAAAGTAATTTGAATGAACAGGTGTCCACAAAGAATATTTAATCTGGTAAATTTGGGTCATTTGCTGTTTGATATAAACTGTATGATAATGCAGGGGCTAAGTGGAGTTATAGGATCATTGCCTGGTAGTGAATATTAAACATGTTTTAATTTTAGTGTTTGTTGTTTGTTTGTTTATGAATATTTAGTGGTTATTTATGACCTATTGCTAAAAACCCAGTCAATAAGTGTGAGAAATTACTCTCCCTAAGCTCAGGTGAACACAGAATTGCTTGAATTTCTAGCCTCCTGCTATTTGTTTTCATTCAAGCAGAACCTGCAGATCTGAACTTGTCCTCCTGCTGCTTTGCTTCTTGTCTGCATGTATGTCTTTTTAATGATTTTGTCATTTCAGTTCCTTTTGAAAATCATTAAGGCCACAGGAGAATGAAGCCTGTAGAGGCTCTTTTAGCCAGGAGGTGTTCACTGGCTGTCCCACAAAGCTGCCCTTTGTCTGAACACACAAAGACATCCCTGCTTCACATAGACCTGCACATATTTCTGGGCCAATATCAGCAGCAGCTCATATCAGATTAATGCCTCATAACCAGGTGTCAAAAGGCAGCTTTAGCAACGTCTGACAACATCATTATTCAGTCTCAGACTGTTCTCTCAATGTCTGCACATATTTTGAAAATGGCTAGACCTGAAATGAGTTAGTTTCTATTTTTATATCTAATCTCAGTCATCTAATGGGCATGTCATGCACTGATAAACGTTTTAGCGCGATAAACAATTATACTCATTATTAACAATTTAACAATGTATTATTTTAACAGTTGACACCACTAAAATGTTTAATATCAAAGATCTGTGCATAAGCTTCTTTTAGAGGAGTCATCATAAATTAATAGTAACCTAAAAAATGTAAATAAAAAAGGAGTCTGTGTGGCGTTAGTCATTTATATTTTATTTATATTTAATTTAAGATATATGTTTAGACACAGGGCGTCACGGTGGTGCAGCAGGTAGTGTCGCAGTCACACAGCTCTAGGAACCTGGAGGTTGTGGGTTCGATTCCCGCTCCGGGTGACTGTCTGTGAGGAGTTGGTGTGTTCTCCCCGTGTCCGTGTGGGTTTCCTCCGGGTGCTCCGGTGTCCTCCCACAGTCCAAAAACACACATTGGTAGGTTGATTGGCGACTCCAAAGTGTCCGTAGGTGTGAGTGAATGTGTGTGTCTGTGTTGCCCTGTGAAGGACTAGCGCCCCCTCCAGGGTGTATTCACAATGATTCCAGGTAGGCTCTGGACCCACCGCGACCCTGACTTGGATAAGCGGTTACAGATAATGAATAAATGAATGAATGAATGAACACACAGTTAATCTTCATGCAAAAGACACTGACGAATATTGCATATGAATCACAGTATGCCTTATTGCCAAGTAGTGTAAAGCCACCTGTACACCAGAGTTGTAGAACACCATTCAGTGACTTTTGGAGAAATGTTTTAGTCCAGAACTAATCACCCAACAGCAGCACTTGATTTCAATAATGTTTTCATGACTGAATTTGATATTCACAGCAGTGTGCTGGGAAAGGCTTCCCCAAAAAAAAAAATCCAATTCAATATCCTTGGTTTGGAAGAAACTCTCAATAAGCAGGTGTCTGGAAAAAAATTATGTACAGGAACCAATGCCATGAAGTAGAAATTACGTTAGCGCACTATGCTTTCACAGAAATGGAGGGCAAATTGTGGCAGTGTGGGTTAACCAGCTGTTGTCTCACAAACAGTTCAGGTCAGATGGACCATGCATCTAAAGAGGTGTGATTGGTTTCCACGCTGGTTCTTTTTTAACCAGTCTAGCTTTTATCACTTAAATGTCCTTGGCAATCCCCATTCATTTCCAATACAAGACAAATCTCAGATCCATGAATGAGTAGCCTCGCAAGTATGTCAAAATATGGAAAATCAGGTTGCATAACGAATTCTGTTTCCTGAGAGTTTTTTTTTTTTGGCCCTGG
Source organism: Hoplias malabaricus (assembly GCF_029633855.1). Classification (NCBI taxonomy): domain Eukaryota; kingdom Metazoa; phylum Chordata; class Actinopteri; order Characiformes; family Erythrinidae; genus Hoplias; species Hoplias malabaricus. The sequence goes on from NC_089806.1 coordinate 14,495,715, forward strand.
AGTGCATCGTTTACACGTGCGGAATATCTTCTCTTGACCATGAGTTTAGTTAAGCCTCTCCACCTGACTTTAGAGCCAGAGTGTTAGGCAAACTGATATTTGACCTGCAGGTGAAATGAGTGTCTGCCTGCTTTTTACTAGCCAATAAAAGAGAGCATTTGCAAGAAGACAAAAGGAAAAGATGGAAAAATACAGCTGTTCTCTGTCGCAGACTGATCTGAACATCTCTCATCCATGCCTTTTTAGCATCACCTGACAAGAATATTGTTTATTTAATTTCGATAAGCACATGGCTCATCTGTTAAATGGGTTTTGTTGCTGTAAGTCAGTGTTTCCACGCTCTTTTTTTCTTTTTTCCCCTGCACTGTTCATTATAGTGTTTTGGCTGCCCCAAAATATGTGACTCAAATCAACCATTTGTCCCTTAGTAGTTATGTCATTGTTTTTGTAGTATATTAAATTTACATCACATAATTTATTATTGATCAATTACATTGAAAATACAAGCACATTCAGTTAATGTCTATATCTGAGCTCTGGAGCAGACAGTCCATGGTTCTGTGCAGTTTTTTTGGTTAATTAGTAACTTTCCTTCATTTTACTCCATTTTCCTTTTCTCACTATTGTGTTCTTGACAGTTGCACAGCCTCTTAGACCAGAAGCGATGTATCCTCACAGTGGGGACAAGCTGTTCAAAGCATCTTTGGGTGCAGGTTGTGCTGTGCAATATTCTAGTGTTTCTTTAGAGATGATGCTGTATGTTGCTGAATGTATTTGATCTGTGTGTATAAATGTTGTGTGTGATATCCATGGGAATTTGAGGAGTTTGGCTGGGTCAGGTTTTTCAGACTGTCTGGCGCTGTTTTTGTGCTGGTGACTCCTGCGCTGGTGACTCACAGGGACCTTTGTCCAAGAGCCAGAACCAGCGAGGGTTAGATTAACTGTCACCACAGTGTCCGGATTAGAAAACCCAGCATCCCTCTGCAGCGTCACAACACAGCCATCATCACTCACCGAGGCTGGGAAAATGTGGGAACATTAAGGTACAGACGGAGTGAGTTGTGGAAACAGTAATGGTTCTGCAGTTTTGTGTCTACTCCATAGAGCAATCAGCACTGGTGCACTAAGGCTTACAGATTCTAAAAGTGTGTAGCTAGTATCTTTTCTGCTCTTACTGAAGTAATTTGTGATTTGGCGTGCTCGGTTTTGTGTGTGTGTGGGCCTGAGGGAGGAGCCTTTAGCATGCCAGCTCTTACAGCTTTCTTACTTCCTCTCAAGTTTGTTGTTGTTTTGTATATAAAAGCACAATGAAGTACATGGTGCATTGCATGTGCTTGATCAAAAGTATCAAACGGTTATAAATAATGTGCTACATCGACCCAATTCGTTCCAGACAGAGTTAAATCAAAGCAACTGTTGTCATTATTTGTTTTAGTGTTTAATGTTAAGCAAGTATCCTGAAGTGTGGAGGCTGTAATAAAGGCAAATAAATCAGCAGGGATAGTTGACCGCGTTGGTTGAATTTTCTGTCTCTCATGATCCACGTAATCCCAAGCGCATTCAGTGATGTTAATATTTGGACTCTTCAGTGGCCAATCCATTGTTCTGAGGACACCAGCCACTCCTTTTTTATTTGATTTGATTTATTTATTTATTTCTCTTTTTATCCCCTGAGCAACTGCTTCATGGCAGATGCATTTCCTCTCAGATCCACAACATTGAGCTGTCTTCTTCCAGCTGTAGGATGGACAGACACCAGATTCAACTGCTTGGACATGTATTATTTCCCTCCAGCTTTGAAGTAAACCTAGAGCTTGTTTTCTCTTAAAGATGGCTTTTTTCCTTTTAAATACATAGTTTTAGAAAACATTTCCCTCTGAATTTCCTTTGTAATTCTCCTTAATAATTTCAAGTAAAAGACCCACTGATATTCAATGAATATCTGCTTTAAAATGTGTCTGGCAAGTATTCAAGATGGAGCACTGTTTATACTCGAGGCCCTCAGCCAAGCTACATTACAGTTAAATATGTTACCCAAAAGGTATTTAGTCAAAAGTAAGTCTGAGGGCATTCAGAGGCCAGAGGTGTCTTAACATTAATACTTGAGACTAGACAGGACACCTTAATTTGCAGGAGTGGCCTAAAGATGATATATCAACAAGCAGTTTTTCCCCCTTGTGCGCTTCATGGCCAAAAGTGAAACACCTGCTTATCCATCATTTTCTTCTGAAATGAAGGGTGTTAATATTGAACATGTCCCTCTTTGCCCTAGTTCAAACTTCTACTCTTCTGTCAGGGCCTTAGACTAGATATTATCAATGTTTAGTTGTGAGGACTGGAAGACAATTTTGTCATGAGAGCATGAGTTCAACAACCTAATGCCATAGAGCCTTTTACCCCTATAGCCCCCATTTTGCAGTGGGCATTTTATTTAAAGAAGGCAGATATTGTGCAGAATTGCCATGTATTAAATAGTTAAGCTGACCTACTCTCTTCTATCCTCACTGTCCTTCACCTCTCACTTTCTATTTACCTTCCTGTCTCAAACAAGTGCAGACAGTCCATACTGCAGTAAATGTATAGGATTTGTCAGAAGGAGGAAGGCATCGGTCTATCACCTGTGTGTGCAGTGTTTAATCATGTGGCACATATAGGATCAAGCAGGAATGGATTAATTTCTGTGTGCTTCCAGGTCATGTCATCACAACAGCTTCTGGAGCTTCACATTCCTCAACAACTGTCAGAGTGAGGTGTTAAATCAAGATCTCGGTCATTAATGAATGAAAATCAGGATATTGTACTTTATTGTTGATGTTCTTAGTCACTCATGCTGCACTAATAGTGGTTAATTGTAATTATGCCACAGTTAGTTCTGGCTCTGCAATGTTATTGGCTGAGACACATTCCAGGAGTGCCAATATTACACGGTAATGGCACTCTGACCGAAGCTCTTCAGGTATCGCTCTGCAAAATACATGTAACCTAGCAATGACACCAACTTTTTCACCCAACGAGGAACCGGTTTGTTTTCCGCTTGCGCACCTCATTTTGAACAGAGTAAAGAGTTATGGCGCAGTGGACCGTTAACTGTTTTCAGAAAATAATTAAAAGTAAACAGTGTGAACACGGACAGGCTCGCTGGAGAGAACCAAAGTTCATAAATCCTAAATGGGTCCAACATTGCACAACTTAAAGATCCAGAGTTTTAAAAAAGAGCAAAAAGAGTCACAATTAAGCCACATTCATTTATACAGTAAGAAGGTATAGTTATTTGTATGACTGAGGTATTAAGGTAAGGCATTAATTCAAGATTGTGTTTTTAAATGGTTAATTAAATATATAAGGCTTTTTCTAAAGCCCCTTTAAATTAACCAGAAACTTTTATTTGATGTTTGTTTGCTGTGTTCAGCATACTGCCCACCTGTGATATCATTCTCTCACAGAAATGTAATATTGGGGATGTGGCACCACTTTTGACACACCATGTCCATTAGATCCCCATTCCTTAGTTAAATCGCACTTTCAATTAATGTAAAATTCACCAAAACAGACTTTAGGTTCCAGCCTGACACTGGAAGATTGACAAAATATGGGGAAAATTGGAAAGAAAATATGCAGTTTAGTTTGAAAATTCTCTCAGTATTTAAGTAAAACTCACATTACTTAGTCTTAATGAAGGAGGGATGGGTCTGTTGTTGCTCTGGAAGCTGAGGATTTACGCGCATGGAGGGAATAAACGTAAATATTTTTATTCGAGTCTGCTGAACTACTTAAGTTTAGTCTAAACTGTTATTTATACAGCAACAGCATGGGTCAATCACATTAGAACCATCCAACTTCAGCAAGTATGGCTTTCGTCTGCTGAGTTTTAGAGATTGTGTAGCAGTGTTTTGTTGCTTTTGTGGGTTCTTGAAAACGGATACATACTTTACATACCTAACGATTGAGTGATTTCTCCTCAGGAGTTTGAGAGACAAACCACAGGAGGAAAACAAGCTTAAACCCAGCTAACTCAGTTTAATCTTTCAGGATTAAAGCTGATGAGGCCTTTTCCTTCTTTTTAGCTTTCACAGCACTCTGAAGACAAAAGGTGAATTAGCTTCAATCCACTGTAATCACTTTCAATGGATGGGTGAGCCCCAATGTGAATATAGAAAGCCATTGAATTTTTCAGTCAGCTGAAAGGACTCAAGTCCTCCATCCTGAGTTTTCAGCCAACCTCAGAGCATTTCTTAATCGGCATGAGGCAAAGTTATTTAACACAGGAAAAGACAGTTTAGCCTATGTTTGTGGCTTCTGGCGTCTTGTTTATGGAGAGACATGCTAAGTCTGAAGAGCAAGAATTACTAATTACTAATCACTAGAAGAAATTGTTTCTAAAGCTATCATCAGTTTGTTCTGCCAAGGGTCATTCCATTAGCCTTTGTAAGCATTTATGAAAGTCTATGTCCAGTGGGGTGTAGTGCATGGTGCGAATAATACAATGACATTTGGGGAGTCAACTTTTTCCTCAGGTCATAATGGGAAACCAGTGCAGTGCAGGCATGAGCTTCTGCAAAGTGAAGTCTTACAAGCCTTACAGAGTCTTGTTTGTTTACTGTAATGTCTGCAGTATGTTAACCCTATAAAGCCAAATGTATCAAATATGATACATGATCTTTAGAAGTGGCTTTCATCGTCTGATGAAGAGAAATACCGAAACAAACTTCCAACCTTTTAGGGCAAGTGTTTTGAGTTCTCTTCTGAACTATGAATGAAGTGGAAGCATTTCCTTGCATTTACCAAACCATTACAAAATTGTTGCTATTGTCATGAAAACACAGGAGATAATCTTTTTTGCTGAACTGAAGCAATTCCAGGTATGATTTGAATGATGTTACTTGCAGTACATCTAAGCATTTTTGTTCCATTTCATAGATTAAGTGCATTGTACCTGTCAAATGTTAATTAATTATAATAAATATTCAGAAAGTCCAATCTGTTCTTTACAGCAGCACATTTAAACAATTTTACGAAGTGTTTTTATGAAACCTAAATATATTTTTAGTTTTCCAAAAGCCTTTGTGTGCAAAATGTGTTGGCTCAATTGTCAGCATAAATTTTGTGAAACAGATTCAGAGGAAGATGATGATACAGAGGAATGTTGAAGGTCTGTAGTATGAGCTCAAACCTCAAGCCAAGGTTCAGACAGTAACAGAAACAACTATACTTCCTCTAAATATGGAAACACGGCTATGCAGATCAACAATAACCTTTGTGGATTTGGTGTTTTTATTACCACCTGTATATGAAATGTAAAATGGTCAGAGAGAAGAACAGAGTACTCATTGGTCAAGGACCTCTGGAGCAGTGTTTCTCATCGGCTCAATGTTATGTTTTCCTGAAGAGTTCAGAAGAACAGAGAGAGTCATTAAAATGAACAACATTTAGATTTTTAGTTAAAGGGCCACACTGTGATTTTCAAAAAAAAAATCAGTTTTATTGTATTATTATTTCATGTGTCAGGCTTTAAAGGGTTAATGATAAATTAATTTCACAAGCTAATGTGTCACATACCACAAACAACTTTGTAATCAGGGGTCACCAACAATATATTATAGAGGAAAATCTCCCAATATTATTGGTTACTGCCATACAGAATTAAGGCCTGTACCTGACTAACATTAAAGGAATAGGCCACCCAATAATCAAATTCTGTCAGCAGTATTTTGCCCTGAAAATGAAATTCATATCATACAGAATCTCTTCCATTGGAACCATGTGTTAATTACTGAAAATCACGTAGCTTAGGCTTTTGTCCTGTCTCATCCATTCATACAAATACAACATCTACAATGTGAAATGGTAATGGGAGAATGGTGGAATGCCTTTCATATAGAAGCTTGGCTATTGTTAGTTTCCAAAGTAAAAACTCTTTTATTGAATCACGTTAAGTGAAACAAGATTAAAAAAAAAAGTACTTTAACCAGTGTGCCTCAGCCCATGTACTTCAAGTTTATACATCAATGTATTGATTCACTCAGTATAATTGTATTACTGTAGAACTACTCACAGCAGCGTAAGAGCTAATACCTCACTACTACAGCGAGCAGATTGATTTATTTTTTTGTTTTGTTTCAGTTTCTTGTTCAAATTTTCCCTTCCACCTTAAAATGCTGCATACATTACATTGAGCTTGTGGTAGATGGTAAGCAGAAATTTATAAAACTCAAGGAATTACGTTGTGCAAAAAAAATACAGTCCACATAAAATGTAAACCGGGCTTTTTATTTGAATGTTTCACCTTAAAAGCCAACAAAGTTACATTCAAAGTGCCAAAAAAAAACCACATCTTTAGCCTGAAACCTGTGTCGCCACTGCAGCTTTAAATGTGGAACAGCAAAATTGATCTAACATCTTCATGTGAGTGGTTTACTGAAGGCAATAAAGGGTTTTAAAAAAGCTAAGTAGCTACTCGCACATAATGCCTGCTCTGGATTGTGAAGGTGCTACTTTACACAATCCAAAACTATTGCTTTTAGGCAGGGGGTGTTGATCACCCCCAATCTGCCCCTGTAATTCAAACTCTGCTGTAGTGTGCAGCATGGCTTCTCCTGTTGTAAGCTTCTCTAAATTCATAAATGTGAAATAAATTAATCTAAGTATATAGTCCCACATCAGAGAGGCTGTGGCCTGTGAACTTATGGCCTCCTTTTGGACTTGATGCCCCGAATGCTGGCATGCCTTTGAAGCCACAGCTTGAAGCCTTGACTGTGGAACGCCTAATCCACAACCTCCACCTATCAGATGTCCAAACAAAGGAGTATAAAAATGACGCAGGGAAGTTTGCTTTTCGTCAGGCAACGTTCTCACATAGAGTAAAAAGGGTCATGACTATGCTTTAAAACTGCTCACAGGTTGCTGTGTGAGGGAGTGCACAGTGGTCTTGCATTCTGTAGCAGTGGTTACATTTTTTTTCATATATGGTAGACCTTTCCCCTATGTATCTGACTAGATTTTATAACTTAAGCACGTCTGTGAAGTTTAAAATATTACCCTTGTCCCCTTTAATGGCACTTTTTATGGCTTGTCAATAAGACTATTTAAAACAATACTAAGTAGTAAAAGTGCAGCTTCAAAATTGATACTTGACTGGCCTGTAATAGGGAGAACAGAGCTGTATAATCTGCTCCACTATCCATACCCTCTTCGTATATGTTTAGTATCAGTTATCAGTGTCAAGCCATAGGATGCTCAGTTTTTACTGCTCCTAAAGACAGTTTGCACGGTTGTAATCAAAAAACACTTTTTATAAAATTCCAATGTTTCCTTGCCATTTGCTAGCTGTAAATGAGTAATATTGATTTTTGCTGTTTCAGATCACTTATTATCTCCAAACTCAGTAGACAGCTAACTGCATTACCAAAAGTGCTGCAAAACTAAACAACTCCAGTTACAAATGGGTTTCTGTTGTAATTCAAACAGTGAATAAAAACTTACAGTCATTATTGTCAGAATGTTCCACATTAAAAAATCTCCATAATCGTAGGGGAATCGTTAAAACATTCTCTTTTAAACACTCTAAATGATCACAGTGAATTTTTTTTTTTTGATTTGCCAATCCACCTACCAATGTGTGTTTTTGGACTGTGGGAGGAAACCGGAGCACCCCTGAGGAAACCTATACGGACACTGGGAGAACACACCAAACTCCTCACAGACAGTCACCCGGAGCAGGACCTGGAGCTGTGTGAATGTGACACTACCTGATAAGGGAATTCCACTTAGTCCTTTTTTTTCCTTCTCAATACACATTTGCAGGTGGGGAGCACTGAATAATGTCTATTCTCTTAGACATTAGCTAGGCAATTTAATTAAGTAAAACACATTTCTTTTTGCCAGACAGCCTGTCTGGCGGGCCTAGAAGAGGCATTATGCGCTTGCTTACTGACTAACTGATGCCTAATGTTGAAACGTGCATGCGCGAGTCGGAACTGTTATTTCAGCCGTTTTTAAAATGTCTGTTGTTAGTTAGACTAACAACAGACTAAATTTGGAATCATTGGCGATGACCAGAGGTCCTCTTTTCCCTGGACAAGTACTCTTTTGGGGACCTAAAAAATGCGTGTTCAAGTGTTCAAGGGGCCAGAGAGTTGAGAGCTGGATTGGGACACACTTGCACCGCTTCAGCGCTGTAGGTCCATCAACCACCGCAGTGCAGCTCAGTGTTTTACTGGAGCCTCAAACAGAAATGGGGTCAATGTTGTTGAGGTAATATTTATCAGTCTTTTTATATTTGGAGAATGTTTCTGTGACCCAGCGCTTTTTTAATGCTACTATATATTTAACAAACAAAGTCATATTGTCTGTCCCTATAACAACACGAATACATGGACACATCTCACCGTTAACTTCTGACAAGGAAATTACATATGCACAGCTTTTTGTTTAACTTTACACGAAAACAGGCAAAATCTCTGAATTATTAAAGTCAGAACACCAGAGCAAGGTGTTATTCAAACTAAACGAGGCTGTGCAGATCCTTACAGAAATGTAAGTCAGTAATAAATATCTAGTTTCCAGTGATACCCTGTTGCTTTATCAAGCATAGTTTGGTTTTATAAAGTTTCAAAAAGGTAAATGTTTTGTATGAACAAAAAATAATAGGCTCTTTTTTTTTGTATTATAGTTGAATAGTTGGCTGTGCGTACAGAAGCCCTTACTACTCCACTCTGTTTCAAGCAATGATAGACTCCGTATATCACAAATTCTAGCACCAAAGTCTGCTGGAATGTGTTTTCTGAAGCATTCCTTTGACTCTTCATAATGAATTATAAGTACAGTAAGTCATTGCGGATGCTTTCATTATAGGCCTGTTGGATATAATGTAGTGTTATACATGGTGATTTATAAACTGAAGGAAGAGGTGGTGTTGTATCCAGTTCTTCCTCTTGCTGGCCTGTGCCTGTTCTTGTGTAAATGAAAGGCACAGACACACTGAAGAATTATGTTTGCTGGCTCAGTGATGTGTGGATTAAATCTCAACAAATTTCTTTCATTGTTTGAAATCATGCTGCAAATTCCTCTTTGTTTGGGTGCATCACTCGCCATGTGCCTGCCCATCTGCTTCTGGTGTACCCACTCACTCAGGAGTCATTTGGCTGTGCCACAGGATTTTTGTGGTTTCTTTGTAAAGTAAGGTATGACAAACAAAGTCTTCTAGCATAAAATGACCTGGAGAGGAGGAATATGTTTGAAGAATGTCCTGGAGATGGATTTTGTGAAAATGTTGTCTGAAGCTAATGCCAAGTAGCATGGTAGTCTGGAAGTACTCAGTAAGTTTTAGATGTGTCTATATGGTGTGTTTTTATTTTTTTTATTAAGCAAATGTAATTTATCTAAATTTGTGGTTTCTGTTCTAGAATGAATAACCATCTTTTGTAATTAAGATTTAAGAATATGGTTTTATTAAATCTGTAATGGCAAGGCCACCAATGTAGAACATTTCATCTTCTTGTGCAATGTAAATTGTTTCTCTTTTTTTTCTTGGCTTTCAGTTTAGCTCATTGAGTGCTTAATGGAATCACTTGCTCGATCCTCTCTGCCTGGTGTATTGATACTGCTGTAATGTAATTAGGAAAAGACGATACAGTGGAGCTATAGGTAGTATCACTGCCACATAGCTTAAGGGTTGCCGTTGAGTTCAATCCTCTCCTTAGGTCACTGTCTATGGAAGTTTGGTGTGTTTTCCCTGTGTCTGTGTGGGTTTCCCCTGCATGCTCTGGTTTCCTTCCACTGTGATATGTTGACTTGGTTATGTTGAGAGTTAGTCATTTTCAGGCATGTTCAGTTTCCCATGATGTTGAGTCAGTGCAAGATTAATTTCTCTCTGGCAGTATTTCTCTTGAGTGATAGCCATCACTTTCCCAACTTTTAGCACTGGTTAAATACGAATCCTAGCTAAGTTGGTGCGTAAATTGGGTTTTAGTTTCGACCAGGTGCCGTGATTTATTTTTGTTTTTACCAGTTTGGTTTATGACTTACAACAGTGTTTTTATTCTATAGAGCATTCTTTAGACATTTTACTTCTCTGTCGTCAAGAATTATAGATCTTTTAATAGAATATGAACCTCCCTGGCAGACAGAATCCAGACGAACTGTCCAAGCAAGATGTTCATCACAGACCCATTGTATGGTGGGTGGCCAGTGGAGGTCAGTGCCCTGCTGTGGCTGTGTGGGCGAATCAGTGCAAGTTACTTACCTCTGCCAAAAAACCCTAGCTTGAGCTAATCTCTCCTCAAAACAAGACCCTGATCCCTGACAGACCACTCAGACACAGACTCTGAACCAAAAGCCTTCGTCTGAGCCTCAGCTTTTAGCCATGGGTCCGGGTGCATATAAAAAATGACTTCGGTTATGTTGACTTTTGTCAAAAGACTTTGAAAACTGTTTGTGGGGGACATTGGATTTAACACTGTGTAATATGTAGAGTTTTTAAAGCAGATGTTTTCAGATGTTTTTTGGTCAGTGAGTCCTATAATGTAATTGAAGCCTGGCTTTCACCTCGGTGTTGGCTCTGGTAGCTGACTGATAAAAATACAAAAGTACACAACATGGCCGAGCTCTTTTGACATAAATTCCAAAACAAAGAAGCTGAACAAATAAATAACATGTAATGCTGCTATTTGTGGTGAAAATTATTTTAGTAAACTTGGTTACGCAATTGATTCTTCAAGAATATCAACCAAATCTCGGACTCCAAAAATATCAGCAGATCCCTTTTGTCTAACACTGCTTATTTACTGTATGATCAAAATCCATTCTGCTGAGGCCAATTTTCCCTACAATTTATGTGTGTCTGTATATACAGGGGTTGGACAATGAAACTGAAACACCTGTCATTTTAGTGTGGGAGGTTTCAAGGCTAAATTGGACCAGCCTGGTGGCCAATCTTCATTAATTGCACATTGCACCAGTAAGAGCAGAGTGTGAAGGATCAATTAGCAGAGGGTAAGAGCACAGTTTTGCTCAAAATATTGCATTGTCACACAACAATATGGGTGACATACCAGAGTTCAAAAGAGGACAAATTGTTGGTGCACGTCTTGCTGGCACATCTGTGACCAAGGCAGCAAGTCTTTGTGATGTATCAAGAGCCACGGTATCCAGGGTAATGTCAGCATACCACAGAGAACGACGAAACACATCCAACAGGATTAACTGTGGACGCAAGAGGAAGCTGTCTGAAAGGGATGTTCGGGTGCTAACTTGGATTTTATTCAAAAAACATAAAACCACGGCAGAATTAAATGTGCACCTCGACTCTCCTGTTTCCACCAGAACTGTCCGTCGAGAGCTTCACAGAGTCAATATACACGGCCGGGCTGCTATAGCCAAACCTTTGGTCATTCATGCCAATGCCAAATGTCGGTTTCAATGGTGCAAGGAGTGCAAATCTTGGGCTGTGGACAATATGAAACATGTATTGTTCTCTGATGATGTTTTCCCCACATCTGGGAGAGTTACGGTATGGAGAAACCCCAAAGAAGCATACCACCAAGACTGTTGCATGCCCAGAGTGAAGCATGGGGGTGGATCTGTGATGGTTTGGGCTGCCATATCATGGCATTCCCTTGGCCCAATACTTGTGATAGATGGGCGCGTCACTGCCAAGGACTACCGAACCATTCAGAAAGACCATGTGCATCCAATGGTTCAAACATTGTATCCTGAAGGCGGTGCCGTGTATCACGATGACAATGCACAAATACACAAAACAAGACTGGTGTTGAACAAAAAAAAGTGAAGTTGAACATCTCCCATGGCCTGCACAGTCACCAGATCTAAATATTATTGAGCTACTTTGGGGTGTTTTGGAGGAGTGAGTCAGGAAACGCTTTCCTCCACCAGCATCACGTAGTGACCTGGCTACTAGCCTGCAAGAAGAATGGCTTTAAATACCTCTGACCACTGTGCAGGACTTGTATATGTCATTCCCAGGACGGATTGGCGCTGTATTGGCCACAAAAGGAGGCCCTACACCATACTAATAAATTATTGTGGTCTAAAACCAGGTGTTTCAGTTTCATTGTCCAACCCCTGTATATATATATATATATTTTTTGCAGGCAGTAAAATTCTTCACGTGTAAGTCTGACCTTGGTGTTCATCTCAGCTGTGTTGAGAACGTGAATGAGGTCTGTTTACTTTCAGGACCCTCCCCCAGGCAGCTTCTGACACAGAACTCGGCTAAACTTTGCTTTGCTCATCTTGCCTGGTCTTCAAAATGGGCCAAGGACATAGAAACTTGAATTTTAATCAACATGACTCTGTAAGGGTACTGGCATTACCTCATCACAATCTCTTGGCCTGGTGAAGGCCATCTAGATCAAAATGTTTTACTTGTTGACATAACTTGAATTCAAGTGCATTTAGACACACAAACCATAAATAGCACAGAATGTGAAGGGTTAGTCTGGTGACTTTCTCCACTTAACGTGGCCAAGAACCACCTACTGCTGCAGGATAAGAAATTTGGTTTACATGCAAAAGGATTAATCACAAATCTTTTTTCCCATGACTTGTAGGAGGTGATTCACTTCGGACCAATACCAGTGAAAAACAATACACGGAAGTGTGTATACACAGATGAACAGAGAGCCAATCAGAATGCAGCTGACAGAATCCTAACAGTGAGGCCAGGTTAGTGCACTGAAAGTATCAGACTCTTTGTCAACTTGTGGGCGGAGCATCTGTGATGCATTAATTGAGGGGATCTTTTTATAGTCAATGACTCTCAATGGTTCTCTAATGGTTGGTTCTTTAATGGACTTGGTTTTCGTTGTTATTCCAATAGGAATTGATTCCTATTTTCACTCTGTATTCCAGCAGTAGTCATTGCCTAATTTATCCATTTAACTCCACTCAATTCTCTGTGTACATTCACTATTGTGCCCTCAGTATATATCCACAGTACTCTAATCATAATGCTTCTGTTGCATTAATATATTGTTGAGGGAAAACATCCCCTTTTTTATGTGTTGGTACCTTTCAGTCTCTTTGTAGATTGAAATACATTAAAATGAATTCTATGCAGTTCATTAGAAAACAATGGGTACACACGCCTGGTACTGATGTGATTTCCTTCACCTTTTATACTTGGTTAAACCTCCCCCCACTTTCACTTGCCCCCTATTATTTTTCATTTATTTCCATTTTCCTTATTTATTTATTGGTTAAATATTTATTTGGTATAATCCAATTTTTAAATTCAAAGTCATCTTTAAAACTCTTCTTTCTTCGAACATAATGTCTTTATCAACCATGCTCAAAAAAAGAATTAGGAGGAAACATAATGTTTCGTCCAGCCCCAAATGTCTCCACTCAGTGTCAAGCTAATTTCTTCACAGCAGGCAGAGGAATACTCCAACAGCTCCTACCTCTGCTTCCCTTCAAAACTACCAGGCAACTGCTTCTCAGAGCAGCGCAAAGTAGTTCAAAAGAAGCTATAATCAATTAGATAAATATAGTCCTATCTCTGTGATGCTGATTGTACCAAGCAATTTTTGGCAACTGAATGAGCTCTAGTCCCTATCAGAGCCTGGATGGTGTCAACCTCTTTAACTGTCCACTATAAAAGACACTATTTGATTAGACTCTTTGAGGTCAGGGAAGTGATGTCATTTTAATAGGTAGGTGTGTGGATAATTGAGAACCCAACATTAGAAGAATGGCTCCATCTCAGTGTTCTGGATTTCTTCTTTATTCGTAGAACAACTCCTTCTGTAGGTGGGTAATTTTCTAGGTCAGTCGCTGGTACTTATACATTCATGACCTTGAAATGTAACCAGTCTTAATCACAAAGCCCATTAAATGGATCAGCTGGTCTCTCCCACCTAAAGCCTGATCAGCTCAACCATGTTAACACTACAATTCCAGTCTGAAACCCAGTCATTTGAAATGTCTCAACTTAGTTGCGTATTATTTGCCAATTTTATGTCCTGCAGGATTACAAACCTAATTAAACAGCTATTGAAGGTAGATTGCTGTCGGCGTCTGCACAGCACTTTGTTTCAAACTTCAAAATTTGATTCCAGTCAATATAGCTGTTAAGTCATATTTTTTAATTTTGAAAATTATATATTAAATATCTCTACACCTGTAAAACCAGCAAATCTGCTTCTTGCTTTTATTGCCATTTCAAATTACCTTTTTAATTTTTTGGGGACTTTTTTCAAGGAGATCTGCACAATTCAGGTAATAATCATAAACACATTCAGTAATGTTGATTGCTACACTTTCTTTCAAACTAGTGGCATTGAGCACATCACATTTTCTTCAACCAGTCAAAGACTAGACAAATTAATTTATTTCTTTTTAAAAAATCTGATGCTGACAGTTTTGAAGGTCCACCTGTCTTGTATAGTGGATAAGAATCTGTACCTTATGTTAATGTTTGTTTATTTTTATTCATTTATCCCCCACACACACCTTTTTTCGTCCCTACTTTCACTTGGAAGTGAGTTGAGCTCCTGAGATGGCGTGTTGTTGGCTGAAAGAGTGGAACTCCTATCCAACCAACAGTAACAGAGCACAGCAGTTGGTCCATTCACCTTAAATACACTATGTCCAATCATTTTGTGGACACCTGCTCATCCATCATTTCTTCTACAAGAAAGAGTCACAAGTTTCAGAAGTTTAAGAAGAATTCGTACTTCCCATTTCTAATTCCCACATTAAAAAGACCAATGTCACACCATGTGTAGCTAGGAAAGTGTTCTCAAACTTTTTGAGAATAAGGGGGAAGATCTGCAATATAATTTTGATTTATTTTAGATGCAGGTTTTAATGCATTTTAAAATTCTTGCATTAATTTGCACTGCCCATAAATGTTCATTTACAGCTAATACGAACATTTAGAAAGAAGATTGGGATTTAAAAAGAGGAAATGGCATGCTAGTGACTCAAGGGTTTATAAATATCCCCCACCCCCTTGTGTTTGTTCATGTGTAATTTCCCTCTTAAATCCAGTTCTGAAGTCCCTGGCAAGGAATGAAGAACTGTAAACTATGTCTTTATCTTATGTCCCCTGTGAACCTAGGAGTTGGCTACTAATTTTACACTCCACAACCAGTGGCGTTCGATTACTGTCTTGAAGAGACAAGTCATGAATATTCTGGTTTAAATGTAAAATGTACTAGCTTATGCTGATTGTAATTTTGTAAGTGCGCTGAGGGCTGGATAGAACACACTGAAAACACACTGCGCATTGTCAAATAGTGAATGGGAGCTAATGGGAATGCTAAATGTACAAGCATTCTAAACTATAGTGCAATACAACTTTGAACTTAGCTAGGCCTAAGTTGTTATAGCGGGCAAAATAAACAAAGATGCTAATTTCTAAAAAAAAATAAATACATAATTGTGCTCTTCTGTTAACGTATTGGCCCTATCACTGGGAAATCTCAAAACTGAAGCATTGGTGAATCCACAGCCATCCATAGCTAGCAAGCTAAGATAACACAACAGTCGTCGCTATCTCTGAGTAATTGGATTGCACACTCTCTTCCCAAAATATTTGGGTTATTGGTGGAGAATACTGTAAAATTAAAATAAGTAAATAAATGAAAAATAGAATTGTCCATGAATTGCTCAACTACTTTCAGATTCTCTATCCTGTAGTTTTACAGTCCTGCTCCAGCTTATAGTTGTATCAAGTTCTATCTACAGGTGTAGCATTCCACTAAATGCATGCTGGGCCAAAAGCACTGTGGACCACCCACCTATATTGTTCATTCCCAGGTATAATGTTGGAGGTTTAGAGAAAGAGCTCTGTGCGTTTGGCATGTAGGTGAAAACACCACCCACTCAACCACACATACAGTAGCACTAAGAAGACCAGAGGAAGGTGTACATTTACACTTGGGCACCCGGCAATGTTATTAAAAGAACTACCAGAAACAGAAGAGCAGCTAAGTTTAGAGCCAAGACCTGTGTTCTGAAAGAAGAATGCTCAGCCTCCCGCGGTGGTCACTGCAATCATCTGCACACACACACATACACACTCACAATCATGGCACACACGCTTGACTGGAGCCTGCAGGAGAGTGATGTAACCCATTTCCTTTTTAATCAGTACACGTGGCAGAACCCTTTACAACTCTGTCTGCTCCTGTATTATCAATCAGCCTGCCCTCACAGTGAAAACATCAGGATTACTCCACAACAAGCCATTCTTAATGACTTTTACTGCTTTCTTTAAGCAGCTTTCAAAACCAAAGGGAACAGTTGGAATGGAAATGTTGTTATTGTTTGTTTTTTGTTTCTGCATTTCTGTTTAATTCAGTCATTTCCAATGAAAGTATAATTTAGAGTGGTTCAATGTGTTCATTGTTGAGAAGTGTTTTCCCCATGATTTTCTTTAGAATTGGTGTCTAAAGTATAAATATTACCCCTTCAGTTGTTGTCCAAACCTACCAGTAAACGTACACATGTTATATTGCATGCTGATACTTTTAAAATGGGTAAATCTAAAAAAATATGTATATATATTTGTTTTATTTTCCTTCATAGCACCCGGAAGTATTTGTAATTTGATATAATCTATAAGGAGCTTTAAGAGGCATTAAACTCCTCAGTCACCACCATTGTTTCTATACTGTACATTACTGTACATCAAACATCTCTGAATATTTTACTTCTTAATGATATACAGTGGTCAACCATAACACTATTAACACCTCATTTTATTTTACACTCACTGTACATTTCCTCTCATCTCCACTGACCATACAGGAGCCCTCTGTAGTTCTACAGTTAGCCTGTAGTCCGCTTGATGCTCTATATACGTTGTTTGCCCAGATTCACCATGTTCTTCAATGGTCAGGACCCCCAGAGAGCAGGTATGATTCGGGTGATGGATCATTCTCAGCGGTGCAGTGGTGGTGTTAGTGTGTTGTTCTGGTACACAGTGGATCAGACACAGCAGTGCTGCTGGAGTTTTTCTTTTTTATAGGCTGTATCCATTCACTATCCACTCTGTTAGACACACCCACCTTGTAGATATGGTGCACCTGTGCCTCAGCCTCTCATACCATCGCAATGCCCCCATCATGTCAGTGTTACTGCAGCTCTAAAGATTATCCACCACCTTCTTGCACATGCTGTGTATGTGGCTACAGAGATTGACACATTTCAGGCTGTTAATCAAGTTACTCATTCAAAGTGGTGAGACATTGCCCCTGTGCTTTTTTAAAGTAGCCAGATGCCCCTGTTGTTCTGGCAGCAGTGTGGCTGAAGGTATTTATTGACCAAATAAATGGAGTGAATAAACAAGGGTAAGAGTAATGGCAAATGTTCAAAAGAGATTAATCTCTTACACAATGATGTAACCAAACCCAGTGTGATTTTAGGGGATTTATTTATTTTAAAAAAATGGCAGGGAACTGTGGTCTCGCTATGAGAATGTATAACCTCACTCCATTCATCTGGATGCTATTCACAAGTAGCTTGAGGAGATTAACAAGTCTTTTCTATCATGTTTTGTGATCGTGTTGTTTGGCTGGGAAATTGCTTATGAAATGCTTTCAACATGTTAGCCTATTAGTACTTATTTTGTGGCTATTTTCCCAGGGAAGAGAGACTGTGTTACACCCTATAGCTTCTAAAAACTAACTGATTACAGATGATGGACTATGAATTTGCAAATAAATAGCCAGAGCTGCCAGTGTAAATGCATTTGTGTAAAATGCATACTCATTGTGAGCTCAGGACATCCTGAGGTTTAATCCAAGTTGTTTGGGAAGTGCTTGACTGAGGCAATTGATTTATTATTTCTACCTCACAGAAAAGTAGCATTTGGTCTTTATTTCCTCAGACGAAGCCCCCTTTTTTTTGTTCACATGTTTGATTCATAAGTCATTTATCAGGCGTAAGCAGCTGTCTAAAGGAACGATCAGCCCAGAGGCAAGCATGGGAAAAGATTGATCTCATAAATCATAATTAATCAGACGGATCAATAATAACAATAAATTATGGTGTTTCATGATGTTTCTATAAAGGAGCACATAGACTATGATATGTTTATGGCAGTGATGAGCCTGACATCGTTTTGGTCGCCATCTGCAACTCGTCATGACGACCTGCTGCTTGCACAAGTCATTGCTTCAAAACAAAAACAATTTGTTCCACGCACAAACGGTGTCTTGGGTTTTAGGGTTGGGGGGAGGTGTAAGGGATCACTAGGAATAGGAACAATGGCTGCTCTGTTTGCCTTTGGTCAAACAGACTTCACGTTGTTCCTATGGTGACCCTGCGGAAATGGAGACTCTGGGCATTCCGAGCATTCTGTGGCAGGACACGGCTGAGGTGCCCCAGCGGACAGGAATCAAGACTTTCTGCTCTACCCTCCCATTCTACTTCTGCCAGGACACTTATGTAATAACGGCCTTGTTCCCTGCAGGGATGTGCATGAAATAGTTAGAGCTTTAAGAGCCTAGCAGTCAGTTCAGAGCAAGGCCTTCACTACATTTCCCATAGAGGTGTGGCAGGTGGACCCAATGCCCTAAAAGAGCAATGTCATATATCTTTTTCCTTTTGAGAACTACTTATGACATCAGGATTTATTTCAAAAAGGGGGAAGAAGTCATATTTCATGCTGACATTACCATTCCTAACTTTTTTTTTTTTTTTTTGCTTTTTTTGGCCTGCAAAAAACCTCACAAAAGTATGTCAAATTTGAAAACATATGCCCACATTATTCTGTCTTTAACATGGACCGAATACAATCAGAGCTTTTTTCTGCTTTGACTCGTTTAAAATCTGGCTGTTCTCTTGTTCTGCTCTGTTGTGAGTGAGAAGTTATTTTGATTTATCACTCACTGGAGAATGTTTGTCCCAGTGTGTGGACCTTAGTATTGCAGTAATTTTTTGTAGTAGTAGTAGTAGTAGTAGTAGTAATACCTGTATAGGGGGTAATTTCTCATTGTAAATTGCAGTTTGGTAAATTACTGAAACAAGCAGAGCAGGTCCAAAAAACAACTAAAGACAATGCTCTGCCTTTTCCCAGTAGTTTGGAATTGCTCTCCTTTTCACATGGATGTAATTGTTTCTACTTTCTTTACTGCCCCCTGGACAGCTCACTTGTGTTTTTCAGATGAAAGAAGCATGACGGGGCTTGTTTATTTCTAGATGCAGCATGTGTTACTGTTCCTTCAGCAAGTTGTGTATCATATTTATTTCTTCACTCAGGATCCATTGGCCCTCTAGTTGTATGGAAGTAGACAGATCTTAAATAGGTGAAGGACACTTATAATAGATACAAATAGGGGAAGGGCACTTCTGAATAACACAAGCCACTCTTAGTGAGCAGTCATACATCACCTGCTGTAGTACAAGACCGCTAACTGAATTTATATCTTAAAGGGTATAGACAGAGCAATGTTGTTGCTCAAAATTTGCTCATTGTTTACAGTGGATCAGCTGAAATTCTCTTGTTGAATGGAATTAGACAAGATACTACAGGGTGAGTCAAAAGTCACAGGACACCCTTCTATTTCAGAAACAAAAGTTAAAATGACTCCCTAAAATATGGTCCCCCTCATCCATTCCTTTTTGTCTCTGAAATAAAAAGGTGTCCTGCAACTGTTGCCTCACCCTGTAGATTCTGGCCTAGAGAACTTTTTTTTTTATATGTTTATAAATTTTTTACAAACATCTGTCAATGTGAGAATTAACTGAGATTGTCAGTTAACATAGGTTCATAATCTCCAAAGAAATGTTTGAGCAAAAAAGAACTTGATCTTATTTGCATTTCCATCGAATTTCATTGATTTCATATGATTGTAATTCAAGAGAAACTACGGAGGCATTAAGGAAATATTTTATTTTCGCTCCTGTGGGTGTTCTATTGTATTCTTCTGGCTCTGCCCCACATTCTTCTCCTCTGAAAATGAGTGTTGTTGATACCTTCACTTCCTGCCTCAACAGAGCTTCTTTCCAGTAAGAGCTGCTTGTAAACTGTATTGAGGACAGATTTAAATTCTCAGGAAGAAATACAAAATTAAAAAGGAAAATGCTTTTGATTCTTCCCCTGAATCGCATTAATGTGTTTCACATTAAACTTTAATCACTGTGGGCTTTTGACTATAAACTATAAAATATCTGAAGTCTCAGTATATGGAAAAATCAGCAACCTTTCTTCCAGTGTGGTAGAATTTCATGACTCATAGTTTTAAGAGTTAATATGTAAAGCTTTGCTGGGGGTCTAACGTCAAAAAGGAAGTCTTTAATCTCTCTCTCTCTCTCTCTCTCTCTCTCTCTCTCTCTCTCTCTCTTTCTCTCTTTTCTCTCATTTTCTAGGTAGCCTTTTTCTCTAGGCCTCCTTGTGGCCACTCAACCTGAAGAATGCAAATAAAGTTTATTAAATCACTTTGCCTGTAATTGCTGTCAGATTAACTTGGACACTTGAGTGTGAAATGTGACTGTGTTGAGCTCCTAGAGTAATCAAAGGTTACCTGGAGAGACCATAACTTCCCACTTTAATCTTCATTAGGCCATGTTGAGTTAAACCAGGCAAAACTGCACATTTATTGGCAGCAAAGTTGAGTGTTTTATGCTGATATGAGTGGATCAGACACAGCAGTGCTGCTAGTTTTTAAACACTTTCTATTCACTGTTGGCCCACCAAAGTCAGAGGCTGTAGCTCATATGTTGCTGCAGTTTGTGTTGGTCATCCTCTAGTCCAGTGGTAGCCAACAAGTCGATAGGGATCTCCAAGACCACACATGTCCATTGCAATAAGTCATGGCTGCTTCAGTTCTCACTTTAAACTACTATAGCTGTCATTCTGTATCCACAGTGGTTCGCTTGCTAGTTAAGCATGGACATGTGAATAGTGCTCCAGCTCTGTACTATCTCTGACCTGTCCGAGTCAACACAGTGTCAGCGCCAAAAGTTTCAGTTTCAAAATGAGTTTATACAAATGTTTCACGAGAGTCACACTAGAGAGAGTCACACTATACCCAGGTGTTCTGTCGAGTTGTGATACCTTGTCAAAATGAGCTAATACAGCCACCTAAATAAAACAGTAGGTAGGATAATTCAATAAGCTAAAAGAATGTCAGAAACAAAAGTGCATATAAGTGGACATATGCACAACCTAAATCCCTGTGTGAGGGGGAAAGATAAGGTAATTATGGTGATATATATTTAATTTAGCATGTACAGGTTCGGAATGCTAATGCAATTACAGTACGCTATAAGGCACCAGAGGAAAACGTATTTACCCTGAAAAAAACAGGTCTGAGCATCCACAGAACTACTATAGGATGGGTATCTATATTAGATCACCTGTTTACAAAGCTCTGAGTGCTACCATCGCCAACACTATACGCTGTACATGAACAAAAAAAGTAAACAGTTTAATTTTATTATTGGAGGCTACGGGAGATTCACAGATTTTAAGCAGCCAAAGCCTGGCATTTATTCTCATAGAGCTTTCATTTCTTCAAAAATCAAAAGGTGATCTCTATGTAAAAAGCTTGGTGACCACTGCTCTAGTCCATCAGTGGACACACAATAGTCCACCAACCAAAAATATGCAGCCAACAGTGACACTAAGGGCTTTAAAAAACCTCTAGCAGCAAAGCTGTGTCTGATCCACTCACACACTAACACCACTACCACATAAATAAAATGGTGTACTTGCTTAGTAGCACAAGTTTTCAGAAACTAATTAGCTTTGTACTTCAAAAATGAAAGTATTCCCCTCAAATAGTAATTATCACTGAGTGTGACCTTTGTTCTTTGATGTAAATCTTGAAGCTTTCTATTTTTACCTACCCAATGAGCTAATAAACAAAGTAGCCAGAAAAACTTATATTCAAGTGGTTTTAACAACGTAAGCATGAAGTAAGGTTGGTTAAGATCTGATACTTTAAACAAGGCCTTCTGCCTGCTCTTGGAAGGAAATTATGAATTATGATATTAGAATACTGTGATCCTAATTCCACTGGAAGTCATATTAAATGGGCTCATGTTATTCGAGCCTGCAGCGAGCGTAGACTTTGTCTGCATTCAAACCCAATGTTGGAGCCCTAAGAAGCTACAAAATAAAGCATGTTAGTCACATCATTTTTAGAACTGCTACAGTTAAATTCTACTAAAATAGAGCTAGCTGTGGAGTATTGTGCTGGTAACTACATAAGCTCTCATTAAAAGTAGCCAACAAATCTAAAAGAATAACGTCTGCTCAGTACAGATATATGCAGACTATTCTAATAAGGGAATATAGCTACTTTTCAATACACTCATTGCTGACAGAAACATTTAGTAAAACAGACTATTAGTATAATCCCAGTAGAAAATATTAGAATAATATAAAATAGAATTGGAAACTGGAGCAGCTTCGCATGAGCCTAAGCTCACCATGCTTATTGCCAAACATTGGCCGGAGGGTTATGAAGTCAGTTGGAGTATCGTAGTCTTGTTTGAGACCTTGGAAATGATCTGTAGTGGTATTAATGCTCTTAAGGCTGTGTAGAACATCTAGTGTAACACCTCCCCGTAAGAGTAGAAACCACAGGACAAACTCTTTCTAAACACTTGATTTTAGAATTATATTTGAGCTGAGTTCAAACTCCGCCACATTCAGCTCTGTAATGACTTAATGTCATGTCATGCGTGACTAGACTCAGTTTAGATCTGATTTTCAGTGTTAAAGCTCCAGATTTTAAGGCTTGCTATGGAGAAGACGTTATGCCTCATGATGCATTTCTTTAGCACATTTTAAAAGCAACCCATGGCATGTAGCTCATAAAGGCCCGCATTATGCTCCTTTTGCTGCTTTCATACATCCTTCCATTACCACACCCTTTCCTACCCAGCAAGGGTCAGGCTATGTTCACTGATGTTTGAAGCTAGCATTTATCCAGGAGAGTGGGAGCTGGGGGGAAATTTGCTCCAGCCCAACACACTTTGATTGGAATCAAAGCACTTCAGTCTTCTAGATATCTGGGCATGCTTACAAGTGGAGACTTTTTTTTTTGGAACTGATGCACGTGCACGTTTCTCCTTCCAGGAATGCTTCCATCTAGTGTGGGGACTACTTCTATCTCCTGGTCTTTTGAAGTGAAATCCTGAATGCTTTGAATGAATCAGTCATCAGGGCCTTTCTGACATGATGCAAGCAGCTTTTTCTGGGCAACTTTTTCCATTTCAGACTCGGCTGGCAGTGAAGACTCCTGTCTAAACTATTACTGCATCTGCTACTGATCATTTCTGAACTCCAAGCAGGGAGCATTTCAGTGCCCGCACACATTCTCCACTTTACAGCACCGTTAAGGGTATGTTTTGCGCTTTCTTGGCTTTAAGTGGGGTAATGAAGCAACATTTAGGTGTAGGATTCAGGGGTAAATCAGTTTAGACCCGTGTAGAATTTCTTTTATTCATTCATTGTCTGTAACCACTTATCCAGTTCATGGTTGCGGTGGGGGCGCCAGGGTGACACACACGCTCGCATTCACTCACATATTCACACAACTTTGAGTGCGCCAATCCACCTACAAACAGGTTTTTTTGTTGTTTTTATTTTTGGACTGTGGGAGGAAACCGGAGCAACCGGAGGGAACCCAACGTGCACACGGGGAGAACACACTAACTCCTCACAGACAGTAACTCGTAGTGGGGTTTGAACCCAGAACCCCAGCAGCAGGACCCCGGAGCTTGTGACAGTGACACTACCTGCTGTGCCACCGTACCCCCCAAAGATTTTTAATAAAGGCTAATTCAGTCCAATGCTTAGCATTGGTTACAAGGATATAATGCCCTAAAAGAGTGTGGATGCATTCTTTGAGTTTCAAGGCAAATTGTGTCTTCTAGGACCCGCTGACTTGAGTACACCAAAATTCAAAAGCAAGCAAGCATTTATGGAGCCCCATTCAGTACTTATGTCATTGGAGGTATTTGTGATGCAGAACTAATAATTCAGCACTGGAACCTGACCCCATGAATGTCATCATGGCTGAATAGCATCAAATCCTCAAAGCACTGTTCCAACATCTAGTCTAGTCCCAGATGAGAGGAAGATGTTACGGCACCAGAGGACAAATGCCTTTTAATACTCTTGATTTCAGAAGAACTGTTGAACGACCGGGTGTCCAGACTGTTATAGTGCAGGACAGCAGACAGTCAGCCTGTTAGTATTCAAAAAGCAGATGTTGCCCACTAATCGTAATTCAAGCCATTTCTTACTGACCGAGCTGCAGTTGCCAGGCACTGAGGACTAATGCACTTGGTGATTTCTTCTGGAATCTAGATGGTTGTCATCAAGATTGTTTGAGTGTTTTTTTCCCCCTCCAAAATCATCAGCATGTTGCTTTACTCCATTCCTTTATCTCCAGTAAGCTTTTCTGAATTCAAAGAATGAAAGGCATCTTGTAGATGCCAAATATCAAAGTATCAACTAGCACTGACTATATTTTCACTAACACTGACTACATTATTGTGACAGAATGCTTGCTACATACGGTTTCACCCCATGGACAGAGGCCTTTGTATTATGCCTATTCATAGAAAATGTATCATTCTTTATCTAGCATGTCTAGGCCAAATTGGTGCTTGTCCCCCCTTGCTTCCTTTATTAGTGCCCCTTTAAGGGTTACATAATGGTTGCTTAAAAATAGTTTCTGCAGCTTCCTTCAGTGATCAGCACAGGACCTTCCAAAACCTGAGTGACTCCCAAGAACCAGACAAGACGTCTGTGTGAGCAAGCTCCACACTTTTTACAGAGTCTGAAAAGATATGTAGCTAGTAAGACATCACTGCAGATGAATAGAATTTCTGGAACAATGGACTGGTCATCCTTGAGTCTAGACTTTAATTTCATTGAATATGTTTGGGAGTAGGGCTTTTGGAACATAACTTCTGGGTTTTTGAGCTGGAAATTATTCCAGATTTTTATGAAACAAAGACATGGTGTCACTGATACAAATTACAATAATGCCCCTTGCATTATCATTCCTAACAATGAGTGCGTCAATGGTGAGATAAAAGCCAGTTCCAAGAGGTGTTTGCATCTCAATGAAGGAAATTCTCCAAAAAAATTATAGTAATAACAAATAGAAAGAGAGGCTTCTGTTAAATTAGTTTCCTGATTTTAGCTGCACACAAATGTAACATTTGCCCTACAAATCATAAACAAGTTCTTTGAACGCTTCATCAGCTTGTCCTTGGCCACCCTCACCCTCAGGCTCATGTGACACATTACTTTTTTTTTTTTTTTGTTTGATTTAACTACTTGCTGGCAACTTTCCACCACACTTTCTTTAAGCATACACTTTTTATCCCATTTTCCTTGTGCTGCCTGCCTGCTTGCATGGGAATGTTTATACCAAATGGACCTTAATCCAGTTTAATACACCTTTTACACTGACCATGTCCAGCACTGGCTCATCTTCATGACTCGCTTTAGTTTTACATTAACCACAGCACGTCTTTATTTTTGTCAGATCTATTTCATTTTAGTGCTGTTCTATTGTTTGTTGTGCTCTCCAGTATCGACTAAAGGGAGGATGGGTGCCCCCTTTTGACTGTTGGTTCCTCTCAATTTTTTTTTCTTTTTCCTCCCCCGTTCGACCTACAGGGAGTTTTCCTTTGCCACAGTCTGCCTTGACTTGCTTGAAGGAGGCCTGCACTCAGGGCTCTGTAAAACAAAACTCAGTTCAGCTGAATTTAGCAGCCAGTGGTCCTGCATATAATAACAACATCCCGTGTTGATATCCATTTCTCACATAGCAGTAATCAGCATTATAGCTGATTTGGCAAATTGGTTACACATGAGTTAATAACTGCTTCCAGCTATCTCTCGGCACATTTTGTTCCTTTTTCCTGTCTTCTTCAGGGGCATTGTTTTGCTGTGTTATGTCATGTGCTGGATTTGTAGAAACTGGGCTTAAGACAGTGGATCTGGTAATGACATTTCAGATTAAGATTGCTGTAAGTGCTAAAATAAAAATATTATAGGTCACTCTTTTTTCCAAAGCTCTTGCAAATGCCTCACACTTAGTAAGGCATTGCCTCATCATTCTCTGCCTCATGTGGTTGAAGAGGGCTGCTGAAATAAGATTGTGGTGTATTTGTTTAAGCTAGCATTACTCCGTCCCCAAAACTCTACTGTTTAATTTTGGTCACAATGTTGGAAGTTAAAGTGATAAATGTGGCTCGTTTCTACTTCATTAGACATCAGTGCCTTGTGGCATCCTGTCTGCTCTGAAGGACTAAGCAGTGTACCGAGGGATTTTGGGCACAATAGACAGTGTAACTTGACTTGGTCCTGTGAAATACTGCTGAAATATTCTTAGAGGCTGTAACCATTTCTTTGAGACATTTTGAACCTTAATTGTCCAGATTTCTAAAAGCCTGAGACTGTGGTTGTTTCATCCAGAGGAAGTCTATGGGCACAGAGCAGCAATTGAGGGCTAAAGGATTGCTGCAGTAAAATGTTTACCTGGAATATTAAGAAAGGTCTTGGCAAAGTTTTTAGGAGCAGTGAAAGGGACACAGGCCATTGACAGGATCCTGAACCTTATGACACTTCAGCTCAACACCTATTTGTCTTTTGTGGCTGAGTCAAGCTGCCCATTTTTAAATTCCGGAGTGCTCTTCTGCCCACCAGCAATAGTTCTGGAAATCAAAGCTGATGAGGCGTGCATCTTGTCAGCAGACCATGACCATCGCTACCCCCAGACGAGTATAACTTTCTCAGATCAGTAAATCATGGCCTTTGGAAAATAAACAACTTCCCACATCTGATGGAGCCTTTCACATTTGGCCACGGTGCTTTGACATTATTTTTTCCTTCGTTTCCTCCATTGTTTGAGTTTTTCACAGGGTCATCCAGAGCCACATTTGTTTAACGTAATATTGCTTGCAGAGTTTCATGCTTTATGTTACTGTCCTCCTCTCTGGCCTTTAGAGCTTTTGTTAAATGTTTCTATTTAATGTCCCTGGAGCCATGAGTAAAAGCCTGTGGAGGCACTACAGACAGCTATTGACAGGCTGCTGGCCCACACGCCCTGCACTTTGAGGGATTCTTTTGCCATTTCTTGTCACGTGAGATTTCCGACACGTGACTGCCTGTAATGTAGTCTCAAGAGGCCAGATGTGATCTCATAAAAACATCTGGGGACAAGCTTAAAAAAAATTGTGGGCAAAATGAGTGGGAAGGTGGACGTATTAGAGTGGAAACAAGCTCATATTTCTGATGTAGGGGTGATTGTCCTCAGCAATAACCCATCATCTCTGTGTACATACACCAGAATGGTCTTTGTGGGTGGGGCTTAGCTGATGGCAGAATGTCACAGTTAGCATAGTGGTGTTCAGTGTAGGAAAATGAGAATATAGATCATGTGAACGCTTTCTCCTGTTGTTTTAACAGTTTGCAAGCGAGAGAGACTACACTACTGACATAGAGGTTTCGCCGTGGGTAGCACTTAATGCTCTCCTGCGGATGCACCAAAAGAGTTTAATTTTAGCTTGACCCTGAGCTGTTTTTACAGACATGGTTCCACAGTATTGCAAATTAAAAGCTGTACTATAGGTTTTGAGTTGATTGGTGGGTTGGGTTTTGTGTTTTTTGCAGTAAGTACTCCACAATACACGTGTATCACATCACTATGATCTAAACCCACTGCAAACAGTGGATTAACCATGACTCATTCTTGGCTATTCATTTATTTGTGGGTCTGATGCTGTTCTGAATAAAACTTACAGAAAGAGTGCAGTTTTGTTTCCATTAAAACTGGTATAAATGCAGATCTGTTCACTGGAAAACGGCAAGGTTTTGGCGTCAAATGCTAGAAGAAATGTGTGAGAGAAATAAAATGTGTGTATGCATGTAACTGTTTTCCTCATGAAATGTTTATCTTAAAATCTAATAAATGGAGAAAACTGACCTATGATATAATCACAATAATACACCTGAGTGTTATGCTATAAAGTGAGACCACAGTGCATTTATATAATATTGCTGCATGTAAATAAAATGTATTGTGTACAACATTTAAAATAATAAATAAAGTGATAAATATGACACTCACACAGACTCTCACCCTTCTTCTTCCTACAAGAATTTTCATTAGAAAGCAAAAATATTAGCATACCACATGTTCATCTTTTTTGGAATCCATTTTCCCTGCTGTAGAGGGGACACTTTAATGGTGTTGAGGTGCCAAGGATACATAAGTAGGACCTCTTTTGAAATTGACTCCCTGTAGCATTGATTTGGGAGGTGAGACCAGCCTAAATAAGCACAGCACTTTGTAATGAGATAAATCAAATAAATGGTTAATATATTAAGAAATTAAAGAGTGAAGCACATGTATAAGAGTTTTTGGCTAGTGTGGCTAGTGTCTCAAATATTAAAACAGCAGCTTCCTTTGAAGGTTGAAACAAACAGATGGTTTGTTAACACCCAGTTGTTCCCTCGTGGCATGGATATCATTTGATGTAAAATAAATAAAGAAATAAATAATCCTCTTTAGAGGAGAAATCCCTGCCCGTCCCCCATCCCAGTGAAAAAAATACAGTATTCAGTATAGTTACATTGGTAAAATGAATGGATTACTTTAAAGTATTTAACGTAATAATATTAAAGTTCTCAGTCGATGTGGCGGATATTTGTCAC
Organism: Hoplias malabaricus; assembly: GCF_029633855.1. NCBI lineage: Eukaryota > Metazoa > Chordata > Actinopteri > Characiformes > Erythrinidae > Hoplias > Hoplias malabaricus. Next base: position 14,524,375 of record NC_089806.1, read on the forward strand.
AGTCAGTCATTACTGCTCAGCTGTGGAGAGCTGCTGCGTTCTGTTGTGATGTATGTTTAATCTTAATCATGTTTCTGAATAACAGAGGATTAATTTTTTTTCACTTTCATCGCTGTTAACATGTTTATTCACATTCAAATTAAATTTTAACTGTTGTGTGTTTCCTTAAAACTGCTTAAATAAAACATGCAACATTTCTGCAGTTCCATTGACTGTTTACATGAGGTCACTAAGCTGGCGTGACTCAACCAGGAGAGAAATGCATTTTTCTTGGAAATTCAAGGAGTATTTCATGTTTAAGCAAGAAAAAGAGAAAAGAACAGTTGTTCAATGCAACCCCTATTTGTCAGCTACCAGCTTTCAGCCTCCAGAGACACCTCTTCCAAAGAAGTGTCTTGAAGTTAGCCTACTTTCTGACTTTAGCCAGACCAAAAAGAGAGAGAGAGAGAGAGAGAGAGAGAGAATTTTGTAAACACACACTGTTAAGTGTGGTTGTTGGACACTGGGTGCTCAATTGTGATGGTTTAGTTGTTTGGAACTCTGGCTAGAACGCATACTTTTCTGTATGTGACGTCTTGTTTGTCGTTAAAACTTGCACCAAACACCCCACTCTATTCCACTCTAAACTGTGTCACAGTTGTAATAAAATTTTTAATTTTTAAAATAACCTCCCAGCACTGCCCACAATAGTGACATTATTAGCCACAACCTCTGTCTACACCTCAATACAGAATAAACAACCAATCTGTAATTGTTTGTCAACTGTTTTTATAATTGATGTTTTGTTGTTGCAGACAACACAACAAGCCCTTTGAGGGGTACTGATGTCGGATGTTGAGTTCTGCATCACTAATGCCACTCGTTCTCTCCTCATAGTGGGTGGTTGTTTATATCCCACAAACCTACATGCTCCAAATCAGCTGCACCTGAGGCAAGCTCATTTCAGCTGAATTAACTAATTATGAGGTGTCTACAAAACACTGGACACAGAATACTACATCTTGCAAGAGAAAAACAGTTCCAGGGACTAATGATAGCATTTTTTGCGAGCTATCTATTGCACTCCAGACCTTAAGAATATGAACAAGAGGATTTTGGATTCAAAAATGTTGGGATTTATGAATGGAGTGTAAGGAGAGCATTTCAGTGCTCTGGGTATACCTCAGAGGTGTCCCAAGACTGTGGTGTTTATATCAGGTTCACACAGAATTGTGTATTACTCTTGAAATGGATTGTGAAACCCATTGCCTGCAGGCCTAGATTAACACCTCCATAAGCAGTGAGATGAGATGTTTTCTTGCTGGGGCTTCGCCTTACTCCCAAACATGCATCTCGAACATTCCAGTAAACCTTGAAAGTAATTTCTTCTGAATGGTGCCGATGCAAACTTGTAGTGTGTCACGCTCGTGAAATTACACTAATGATCGCCAGAAGCATGAATACTCTTGGAAACGTTACCTTCACAGCAAGCATGACTACAGAACAGCACAGGGTGGAATAAATGCGTAACAGCCTAGCACTAATTTATAATCTGCAAAGTATTATATTGTCTCAAACAAAAACAATGAACTCCTTAAACCCCTCTGGAAGGCGTACAAGGATATTTTTCTGTTTAGGAAAATTTCTTGTAGGTACAGTCAGTTCCACAGTTGTTGGCACCCTTGGTAAAGATGGGCAAGAAGGTCATTAATAAAAAGCTGAATTTCAGGGTCACATCTCTAGATCTCACTGTTGTCAAATTCACTGAGGTCTTCACAGCTGTACATTTCTCCTGCATTCAATTCTTTGCTTACAATATGAAATATTCCAGTCTTAGACATGTACATTTAGTTCTCAAGACTTCACCTTCACTTGCACAGAGCCTTGTTCAGCCAAAAAACAAAAAGCAAGTAAATTGCGTCTAATGTTACCATCTTCATTGTGGTGGTTTTCAAAGCCTGCACTTCCTGTTAGACATGGTGTTTTGCAATTTCACCAGCTATATTTTGTTAGGGAGCTGTGCTATTGGAAAATTGACCAGGGAAAAGGGTCAGGTCGAAGTCTTTAGGAGGAAAATCACCATTATTTAGACCAGGTTTGTAATATCAAATGAATCCAGATAGTACATGTCAAGGTTTACATTTCTTTAAAATAAATAACTTTTCAACTTTTCAAATTGCTGCCACCAACAGAGTTTCTACAACATGTCCTGCCAGAACAGTACAGTCTGGTCTTTTGAGTGCAGGACCATCAGCACTGCTGCAGTGTTGGTATCCAGGCTCCAGCCCCAGGTCTTGCCAGGCTCTTCATCAGTATGCCGACCTGAATCTCTGGTACTGGTGTTAGTCAGCACTGCCAGCCAGAGTCAAATGGGGTTACAACACAGCTGCCACTGACCTACAGCACTCTATAGCGCCTTTCAGAAATAGAAACCGAACACTGCTGCTTGAAATTTTCCTTTAATTTTCTCATTTCACCCACTGTCACAATATTGCTGAGTTTTCATGCACATCAGAAAAAACTGCGCACAAATTCAGTATGTGATGTTTAGAATTTGTGGTGGAACAAGTTTTGTTTTAAACAATATCATATTTCCATGATGTTTTTCATTTACAGGATGAAAAGAGAAAATGGTCTTTGTATACAACCCCAATTCCAAAAAGTTGGACGCTTTGTAAAATGTAAATAAATGTAAATAAAAACAGAATGCTAAGATGCAGATCTCATAGACGCATATTTCTTCACAGAACACAGATGTTGAATGTGAGATATTTTGCCATTTTTGCCTTTTTTTATACATGTTATTTAGAACTTGATGGCAGCATCATATCTCAAAATTGGGACAGGGCCATATCTGCCATTGTGCAGCATCCCCTTTTCTTTTAACAGCAGACTGTAAATGTCACCTGAATGAGTACAGACACTGACGACCAAGGAGCACTTGTGGAGTCCATGAAACTGCTGAAAGGCATGAGGCAGGATTTGATTTAAAAGTTGTTCATGAGAAAAAATATTCATCGTCAGAAGACTGTTTGTAACTAAAGTTTTGCATATCAACTGTTAGACAGTTGTGTTTATGCATTTTGATGGGAAGAGTTTAAAATCAAGAGGGAATAGAACATTGACAATAGGCTTTTGATGCTGGAAAATTACTTGTGACTATCATACACAGAGAAAAAAGAAAACCACACAGTTTTTCATTTGGTTGTGGTTATTTAACTGTCCATTAACCCAGAGATTGGTGCCAGCTCATTTCCCTGAGCCATGATTTTTTAACATTTATTTTAAATAATAAAACTCCTACACTCATTTTTTTTCTCCTAAAGGCACTGAGTTTATTGGCTTTTGTGCTTTATTTCCCAGAGTTTGTAATGCCTGAGGTGAGATTTGCAGATTATTCTGCTGCGTGTTCACATCTGTGGCATACTGAAGCTATTGGTCTAAGTGTTTTCCCGCTCTATTTCAGGCTTGACTAGATGTGAGATCTCAGTTCATCTGCACCATGCTGAGACTTGGCCACCACTGAGGAGAGATGCCAAAGCATTTGCAAACTGCCCCGAGAGAGAATGTGGAGATTCACGCAATCTTCAATAGGCATTAAATACACTTATGATTCACAGTGGCCAGGTCAAACGTGCAAAGGCACTATCAAGAGACTCTCTGTGTTTTCCTGCCTGGAGAAGACTATATGACTTTTCACATAATGACTGACTGCATCTGCCAGACTTTCTGGGATAATGAATTTCAGGCGATAGGCGAAGGTTTAAAGCAAAAAGAAAAATGGCTTTGGGACCTCTTGAAATTCTTTTTGCATATGTCATATTGACCTTGTAACTGGTTGTTAATATTGTGCAGATGAAGATTCACAGTTTGTTCTTAGTTCTCAACAAGAGAGGAGACAGAAGTCTTATGTGGTGTTGACAGCAGCTGGTTCTAGTTGGAGTCCAGGTTCGGCAGTGGATTTGAATAATATCCACTGCTCAGTAACAAAGTGTTTGGGCAATTACTACTAAAACTTACAATTCAAATCATGTTACGATTGTGGTCTTGGGAGGCATGCCAAGTACTCTTTGTGTGATGTAGTGTGGTGTGCTTGCCTGAGCAGAAAATTGAACCCTATAGAAATTAGAAGTGTTGCACACAAAGCATTGTACATTTTAGATGTAAGAAAGTGGAAACAGCAACTGCAGCTCTGACAGGACTCTGTCACTGACTCTATAATAAAATAGTATGGTGGGATGTCAAAAGGGGAAAAAAATATTGGCTTGATTGTCATGCAAGTAGCCTTGCTTTAATTACTTCATTACATGAATTTAAACTGTGTGTTACACAGGAAATGTTTAAGACGGGACATAAAATGCTATAATAAAATGCTAATCATTTTTGCCTTGCCATTATTAAACATGGTTCATGGCATCGGGTACTTATTTAAAAGTCCCTGCTCGCTCATGGTTCCATATGGGCCAAGTAGAGGCCAAATGTAAAACATTGTTGCACAGTGTTGATTGGTCTGAGAGACTTGCAGACATCCAGCACAAATAAGGCATTTGTTAAACCTTCCTGTTACAGTAGAGGTCAGGTTTGTTTTATCTGACTCAAAAAAGATCCCAGTGTAATTAAAAGCTGCTGTTCTAAGTGGTGCCAATGCTCCTTGGATTGGTGGACAACAAACTCCAGTGTGAGCAGCACAGTGCAACAAGTAATGAAAGAAACTCTACTGAACTGTCTGAATTGTGGCATGGAGCAGTGTTCAGTCCCAAAACACACAAGCACCACACAAACACGATGAGTAAACAGCGCTTAATGTTACCGCCACTGTTGTGGTTTCCAAAGCACACGGTTCCCATTAGAGACAGGGTTTTGCTATGTCCATTTTTGGGGGGTGTGGGGGCTGTGGTAGGGGAAAAGCTACCAGGGACTATGGACCATAAGTGAAGAGAGCTGAGTAGGTACCATGCAGTGGAAAAGTGCAAAAGCAACATTAGAGATCACTTCCCACTCAATCCTAGCATTCCTGTTTAATATAATCCGTTAGTAATTAGTGTAGTCTGTAAATTATATTTCCAGGAGAGCGTTACTGACCACTGATGTAATGCTTCCTTTTCTTAAAATGTCATCTTCCAGTTTTTGTAGGACATATACTGTTATTAATTTCATAAAATGTTCCCTTGTGTGAAGTGGCAAGGCTCAATAGAGTGTGTCCTGTGAGCATTGCTGCATCTAACACAGGCCTGCTCTGTGGCTTGGTGTTGACCTGCAGCTTTTAGAGCATTTCCACTGACACACGGTGTACGTCTCTGCAGGTGCACGTCTGTGTAGAATATAAAGAATCGTCTGTGAGTGGCCTTCACCTTTCCTCTCTGACCCCTCCTCTCAAGCCCACCTCCCTTCCCCCTCATGCTTTTCATCATTTAGTCGGCCGATGAAAAAAAAAAAAAGAATAATTAAGCGACAGGGAAAATCTAGTGGGCTTCTAGGATTACGAACTTTATGAAGCACCTTTCATAGGTCGGGGCAACCATTTTCTACTGTAACACTCAGCTGTCTGTTCACATGCTGAACCGGCTGTTTCTCCAGACTGGCTGCTGTCCCAGTGGCCAGGAGTCATCAGCTCCAGCTCATAACTCTGTTCCTGACCTCCTCTCTCTTTAAGACTTCCTTGTCTAGCTCTGGTTCTCTTTCTGGTCTTGTAGACCCCATTAATTATTTATTATTATTATTTTAATACTTCCCCTATGTATCTTGGGTCTCTGAATTGTTATTCTTTTTTTAATAGTTTTAAAATTGATACAACAAAAAAATACTTTGCCCCAAATCCCTCCCACATTGTTACAGCATATGTGATCGTTTACCAGAAAACAAATCTAATTATGAAGGACACACAAGGGTGAAACTGAATAAGGATCTGATTTGCATGTTTTGTGACACATACAAATAGAGACCTGTTGTACTAGAATGGGCATGTAGTTAAATCTAGATCTGGAAGCAACCATAGAAGTGTAAATGGGGTCTTGGAATCAACTTCTGTCCCCTTCTCCAATTCCACCCCTCTTTCATCTGTTCTACTGCACTCAGAAAATAAACCACTGTCCAATCATGGCATCCACACTGCTCACCTCTGCTGTGAATTGGGTGGAGAAGAAAGTGCCTCCTTTTCCGTAGTGCTTCTGAAGTGTTTATGGGCACGTCCGCTGTCTCATATTTTCCGAGGTTGTTTCTGACCATCCTCTGTACCTACAGAATGGTGGCCTTGTGTGAATGTATTCACGCAGATTCCTAACCCTGTTGGTCCACGGTCAGCAGGATGAGCAGGGAACGCCTGAGGAGTCCACAGCTTTTAGTGACTATATTAGGCTTGAGTGCATGAGTGGGGGTTTGGAAAATCCTAGGGTTAATTTAAAAGTTATGTAGAAAGCCTGTCATAAGAGAACATTTAAAACTTTTAAGTGTTTTATTTATTGTTTTCTCATTAAGCTATTTTCCCATTAAACAAAAAATACAGATAATTTTTTGAAAAGCTGTAAAAAAATTTTGTATTATTTTAAATTGCTCCCAAGCTAATATGGCAATATTTATGATGGCAGCATTACAGGTTCTCGTGCCATGCCGTCTGAGGGCTCATAGGTCATACACTTCGACTAGGATGTCCGGCTGGGTTTTCTAAATCACCAAAAATGTTTTGGAATTTCTGTCTGCATGATTTCCCCTGTTCCAGTTCTGGCTCTAAAAGCCCTAAACCATTCCTTGAAGTGTGCACTGTGACCCTGGACTCTTTTTGCATGTGTTGCACATCGTAAAATTTGCACATTATCTCCTGTACTCTTACTGTTCTGTGGCTGCTATAATATTTGGAAGGGTTTCTATGACCCAGAGGCCTTTCAGTTTCAGCTCTATATTTTACAAAATTTCACAATGAATACACAGATATCTTACATTACTGACTTTCTGACAAATTCATCTGCGCAGTTTGTTTAACTTTACACAAAAACAGGTGACATCTTCAGATTAATAAAGCCGGAACACCAGAGAGAGGAGCACAAACACACACACAATCACTAGCAGCTGTATTCATAGTTTTGTAATAAAGTTTTGATGACGGCAGATCAGTTGGACTTTATATAGAAGAATTTTCTGGACAATTCAATCCAAGGGTATAGAATTAGCATGGACAGAGGTGACGTGTCTCCACCAATATCCAGCAATTATTGAATTGTCCTCACCAATAATTTGATCCACAAAAAAAAAAAAAAACTGATCTGTCAACGTCTCATTAACCTAGAGCTGCAGAAAGGGTTAAATCACGTTCTCCAACTGGTCCAATGTCAAGAGCAAACCTACACCATTGATTCAATTCCTTTCGGGTGCATCCTTTGTGTAAAATCACAACACATGCCCTCAATGTCCAGCTCCTCTGATATTGTAAAAAAGTTTCAGAGGGAAAAATACTGAGTACAGTCTCTGAGAATTTTTAGTTGCTTACATAAGGTTAAACTAGGTATGGGCAATTATAAACTAGGTATGGGCAATCTATCTATCGTTACACTTATATAGCGCCTTTCTAGACACCCAAGGATGCTTTACAATCCACACTACTCAGAACGCTCAGAACACTCAATCCACACACACACTGGCGAGAAGCGGCAGCCAAACGCGCACAGCGTACTCTCGACCAGGAACAACCATCCACCTGGAGGACTGCATCGGGCACTAGGGTTTCACCCAGAATAGAGCGCCAATTCATATCTGGGCACACACACATTCACTCATACACACACACTCATTCACTCACACACCAGGACATTTTATTAGAGGAGCCAATTCACCTACCCTCCATGTTTTTGGACTGTGGGAGGAAACTGGAGACCCCGGAAGAAACCCACGCAGACACGGGGAGAACATGGAAACTCCAAAATCATGCTACCAAGCTGTAGTCATGTGATTCTGCCGCTGTTTACCACATGGAAGCAACCTAAACACTGAGGCAGACCCAGCGACTCAAGCAGCTAGTACCAAAGAAAAACACAGCGTCTGAGGTTTTGACGTGCTGTGTTTTTACTATAATTACTATGACATTGAACAAAAAGTCTAGTGAAAATGCCGAAAAAATAAAACGTTTCAGCAACCGAAGCACAATCACACACCAAATATAAACAGTCCAAAATAATCATTCATTAATCGTTATCATGGTAAAATGTACAATTAATCATGATATTGATTTGCGCTCATATCGCACAGCACTACGTCAAACTATCCAGATCTTTTTCTTGAAATATCCAGGATTTTTTTTTTCCTCTCTAAATATTAGTATGTTTCACAAAATAGTTCTGGTGTGGCCACAGGTCCAAACAGGACTGAATTTATTCAGGCCAAACTGCAAGTTTATTACTTGCCCCACCACTGTTCTGATGTCATAGCTACAATTTCTTCATTTAGTTTTGTAACTGTAGTTTATATTTTTATGTCAGCAATGTCAAAGTATTTTTGACAGAACCCCTGATGAAGCCAGATGGCCCACCAGGGTGTCGCAGCCCCCCGATTAAGAAAGACTGCTCTATATTACCTCAATCGTTTAAAAACATTAGACACAGCTGATGGTGAAATATATTGAAATCTTGCATTAAACAGTTCAGATGTTGTTTTTGAACTGTGAGGGTTCTCTCATTAATTTTGGCACAAATATCAATCACATACTACTGAACTAGCGTAGCGTTGAAGCTAACCAGCGTCAAACATGCTACAGAAAAATAAAGCCTAGCTACTAAGGCAGCCGTAATGTGTGACTGTGCCGTCTTGGAACTCTGTGCTCAGTGCGAAGACAAAGCCATGTGCATTGTTTTTATGACTAAAATGAGCGTTTTTACACGTCATAATCCTCCAATAAGAGCAGCCAGGTTAGCGTGCTACTATCATATAAATATGAATGAGTGGGCCATCAAGGGTCGTGGTCTGAGTCTCATAGAAAGATAAGTAAGACGAGGCACATCTCTCTCTAACAACCAGGTAAAAATACATTTCTTTTTAACCTCCATATATTTGGAAAAAAGACATTTTTAAGGTTTCTATGAGTATGTTTATTAAGGTTCTAGAACAAAAACTCACTGAGTTGTATAAGTGCTTTGGCTCAAGTTCAGATTTATCCTGTTGGAAGCACCGACTCCAGAGAGTAAAGTTGTAAAAACACTTTTTAAATTGAATTTTACAGCTTCTTCGGAAGTGGGTTTGCATTGTAGAATGTGCAAACAAAACATTTTGATTTGTTGATCGTCTTTGATTTATTTTTTAAGCCTTAATTGTACTGACCATTTTCACTATATCAAGAATTAATCACCCACTTGTAGCTAAATGAGCTGAAGCATGGACTCATTTGACCACAGCACATGTTTCCACACTTCAGACTCTGAGCTAGCTCAGGCTTAGAAGAACAGAAATTATAGCATTTGCGCATAGAATTCAAGTGCATTCAAGTGTTGCTTTCTCCTTGCATAACAGCTATAGGTTGCATTTCTTGATGTCACAGGCGGTGTTAAGTGACAGTGGCTTTTGCCGAGCTGCCAAGTCCATGTTGCTACATTTAACACAGTAGCATGAAGGTCTTGGGTTTTAAAGATTGTGCATATTTAACAGTGGCTTCACCCTAATGCAGAACACACTGTGTACTGTGGTGTGCTAAACCACAAGTGCTTGTAAGAATACTTATCTAAGCCTCTTATTTCACTATTTTAAATTTTCTGTTCCTCCACTTGCTAGACATTGCTCTCTCAGATATGAGTTTTTATTGTCAACACATGTCTGTATGTGTTTTTGAGCTGAGCAGAACTACTTGAAGATCAGTGCAAAATCAGTGAAAGAGCACATTTTCAGTCCATCCATCCTTAAAACTGTTTCAGTGTTGTCATCAGTTTTTAAACTTTAAAGATTACCATTTTGAATGCGATATTAGCCTACCTCTAGCAGGACAAACCGTCTGGCACAGTCCAATAAAAGTTACGCTTTGTATAGTCCTGCCTCTTTTTCGGGTAAATTCAAGATGGTGGGACATTGCCTCTAACTCCTCATCATGATAAAGCTGATGTTCAAAAAACATTTGCTGCATCTCATGGTAACAATTTTATCTTCATTGTCTAGTTTTGGCAGGAGAACTCTTGTGAGAACTGCATAACGCTTTATGGCTCACAGGTGCTACTATGACATTTTAGCTCACTGCCAGAAGTATCCCGCTCAGTACACTTAGCCCTTTCCAAATCCACTTTCCTAAAACACAAACACATGTGGCTTGACAACACACGTTTGTGTCATCAGATAATTTGATTGACAGTAAAAGGTATTTCGTTTTAGACTAATCACTTACTACAGCTTTAACAGAGTGTTCTGGGGTCTTAATAAGAGTGTGACATGTTTTAGTCACCCCTGTCTAAAAAGCAGTGTCAGAATGACCAGATCTATCCCCATTGAGAATGAGACTGTGTTTAAACTAAACACAAGGCACACTGCGTTGAAGTGCAAGCAGCAGAACACTGACTTTCTAATCAATTTTGCTTTGTTCTCTTTTTCTTCTCTGTTCTTGTTTCTCCATATTTAGTCAGTAATCTTTCTTCATGCTTGTAATCTTGGTTTTGCTCCATTTAACTAAAATAAAATTTCTGAAATAAACATGGAAGAAGACCCTCAGACAGGGATGCAGAACCATTCTGAAATGCCTGCATACATATCATGCTGCTCAAAATCAGAAAGATTTGTTTTAGACTTCCAAATGGCTGTTATTTCAGTCTGTGGGATGGTGGGAGCTGCAGATCCCCAAGTTAATGTGATAAATCACTCAAAATTTCATTTAAAAACTTGTTCACATGCCCATTTAAATGTGTCTGGAGTACCTTATTTTTAATTTCTGAATTGTATTCTCCACAGCTCTAAAGAGAATTACATGGCAGCAATTGCAAAGGGATGGCAGAGAAAGCTCAGAGGGTAAAGTGGCCTATGGACAGTCTCAATGCCAGCAGAGGAAGAGTTGGCGTCATTTGGTCAATCTCCTCATATTTTCAATCCACAAAAACACTTAAGCCTGTCTCCAGTTTGATTGAGGTTACTCTTTTCAAAACAGTGAAGCTAGCATGCCATTCCATCTGCTGCGTAGACTGCAGTATTTCACTGAATGAAAATATTTTAGTTAATGGAAAAATGCTATTTCCATTTATCTTTTGTGCCTTAGTCTGGTTTAATATGGTTTATTTTTCTCTCCCTTTCCTTTCAGACTGTTTTACTATCCAAGTTACTTTGAGAAGTATTAGTTGTGTGATGCTAAAACAATTAGGACAATTAGTGTTTTTTTTTTTTTTATTAGTGTAATGCACATAATTCCATAAGGTTTAGCAGTGGTTTGTTACTAGCCTGACTTTATTAGCTTATAAATATTCCTGCTTAAATAAAAGCTGAACTATGAAGCTAATATAAAGCATAGTAAATACACCAAATAAGGTTTTATGTTAATATATACAAGTATAAAATGAGCCTGATGTTTATGACTGCAATTTTTTTTCTTTTTTTTCAGCAGTATCACAATAAAGACAAATTTTGCTAATTCCACCCAGAAGTTAGGTCTCACATTTTACATGCTTCAGAGACACATAAAGACCACTAACTACCCAATGCTGTTAACTGACCCAGCACTGGTGAGCATCGTGCGAGTAAGCTATGCACTCTTGAACTTTAGACCAACGATATTCGTAAATTAGAATATTATATAAGATCAATATAAAACTTATTTTTAATACAGAAATGTTGGTGAAAAGTATGTACAGCATATGCACTCAATATTTGATCATGGCTCACTTTGAATGAATTACTACATCAATGCAGCGTGGCATGGAAGCTATCAGCCTGTGGCACTGCTGAGGTGTTATAGAAGCCCAGGTTGCTTTGATAGCAACCTTCAGCTCGTTTTTGGATCTGGTGTCTCTCATCTTCCTTTTGACAATAGGTCAGGTGAGTTTGCTGGCCAATCAAGCACAGTGATACGGTGGTTATTAAATCAGGTACTGGTACTTTTGGCAGTGTGGACAGGTGCCATGTCCTGCTGGAAAATAAAACCCACATCTCCATTAAGCTTGTCAGCAGAAGGAAACAAAGTGCTCTATAATTTCCTGGTAGACAGCTGCGCTGACTTTGGACTTGATATAGCACAGTGGACCACACCAGCAGATGACATGGCTCCCCAAACCATCAGTGATTGTGGAAAATTCACACTAGACTCACGCAACTTGGATTGTGTGCATCTCCACTCTTCCTCCAGACTCTGGGACCTTGATTTCCAAATGAAAAGCAAAATTTACTTTCATCTGAAAACAAGACTTTGGACACTGAACAAAAGTTTAGTCCCCTTTCTTCTTGGCCCCAGCGTCTCTGGGTCATGAGTGGCTTGACACAAGGAATGCAACAGATGTAGCAAATGTCCTAGACACGTCTGTGTGTGGTGGCTCTTGAAGCACTGATTCCAGCAGCAGTCCACTCCTTGTAAATCTCCTCCAATTTTTGAATGGCTTTTTCTTGACAATCCTTTCAAAGTTGTGGTTATCCCTGTTGTTTGTGCACCTTTTTCTACCACACTTTTTCCTTCCACTCAACATTCCATTAATATGCTTAGATACAGCAGGAGGGTCTCAATGACTGCCTTCTGAACCTCTGTCAAGTCAGCACTCTTCCCCATGATTGTGTAGCCTACTGAACCAGAAAGGATCAGTTTAAAGGCTTAGGAAACCTTTGTGTTGTGTTATCCTAATTTTCTAAGATAAAGACTTTTGGGTTTTCACGGGCTGTAAGCCATAATCATCAACATTAACATAAATAAACACTTAAAATAGATCATCCTGTTTGTAATTAATTTGAGTTTCACTTCTTGAACTGAATTAGTGAAATAAATTAATTTTTTGATATTCTAGTTTATTGAGATGCACCTGTACATACTACATAGAAGGCAGTACCATTCCATATGTGCCATTATTATGCTTTTTTTTTTTAAACTGCAATGAGAGAGACATCCATAGTGCAGATGGTTTGACATTTGCACTGAAAAGAGCATTCAATCCCAAGTCTTTTAGATATACAGACAAATGCTTTGCATGCATTGGGCACAAGGCAGGAATACACCCTGGAGGGGGCGCCAGTCCTTCACAGGGCAACACAGACACACATTCACTCACACCTACGGACACTTTTGAGTCGCCAATCGACCTACCAATGTGTGTTTTTGGACTGTGGGAGGAAACCGGAGCACCCGGAGGAAACCCACATGGACACAGGGAGAACACACCAAACTCCTCACAGACAGTCACCCGGACCGGGAACCGAACCCACAACCTCCAGGTCCCTGGAGCTGTGTGACTGCGACACTACCTGTTGCACCACCGTGCCGCTGGACTCATACAGTTTTGCCATTTTTATGTAGTTACAAATGTAATTTTATATTTGTTAAATAAATAAACAGGTATATATGCAGTTTGTATATTTGTCATTCTCAGTGTAGTTTGCTGCTTATTTTAAAAACAAAAAGTAAGAAATGATAAGTGAACTGAATGGGTGGACACGAAAGTGTGGGGGGTTTTAAATAATAAAAAAAGCGGCTCATTGCTTTTTTGCACATACACTCTAAGGCCTGTTTATTCATTAGAGTTTCTTCCCTTTGCTTTCGCATGGCGGGTTAGTGGTATGTCTACATTCCTCAGTTCCCCTGAACTCCCTGCCTCTGTGCATAAAGGTATCTTTGTGATAGTGGGCAGCTGAAGGTATGTGAGGGGCTGATGCTTGCAGCCAGGACACACTCCTGCGTGGCCTGTTTTTGCAGGCCTTCTGTGCGCCCACTGTTAACAGCGCACTCAGCCCAGTTGTGCAAACATGCCTATCAAAACGTTCCGCCACAGTAAAGAAGGTGGGAACCTGGTGCCCTACAAGTCCACATTATCTATCTGCAAATGCCTTAGTGCCTGGATAGAGCAGCATGAGGCTAAATATACCCAGAACCTGTGAGGAGTCATAAAATGTTTTAGATATTTATCTGAAAATCTGATAGAAACTATAATCACACCGTTGATCAAAAAAAAAAACAACAACCCCTAAGTACTTTTAAATTCCTCCAGTTGATGTTAATTCACAACCGGAATCTGAGTTCATTCATGCCTTCAGTAAATTTGATCCAGTTCCAGAATTTAATGAAAAGTAAGATGTAATTGCTGCTAGGTCATATACTTTATTTCAAAGACTGTTTAGTCATAGCTCTGTAAAATAAACACAGCAAAAGATGCCAAGATTTGTAATGATTACAGGATACATTTTCCAAGCCAAGATAGTTAACCCTAGAACTGTGAAATATGAGTGATATAAATGCAATGCAAGGATTGCAAACTGAACTACAGACATTTCCTGTATGCATTATTTCATTGAGGTTTAATGCAAGGCAAATTAGTGTTGGTTACTCTTGGACTGGAAGTTGCCTAATAAGGAATACTGGGAAATCTAAATAGATACAGACAAGAGACCTCCCCCAGGGATAAGGGCATCTTAATCATGTTCTGAAAAGCAGCCAATCATATTTTGATTTAAAATATATTTAAAATATATAAAATAAATGCATTACATTTTTCTGAAGCATATTATAAACCCAGCTTGTGTCTCTTTCTCCTAGTTGTTTAAATATCTAACTTATCAGCATTGGAGATCACCTTGAGAAAGGGTGTTCCAGATTTGTTCCTCTTTATTGAAGTTGGCATCTCTGCATGAGATTGCCCTTTGCTCTCCACTCATGCCATCACATTCCTGAGGGCTCTTCCCCTTAGAAATACGGCCATGCTGTTAAAGTGTCAGAAAGGGAAGAGATTTCCTGGTTTCTTTTAAAGCACTCTGCTTTTACCCAGTGTACAAAAAGCCTCTAGAGGCATACGCCATCTGTGGCTCCCATCTTGACATGAAACAGAAATCTTATAGCACCAGTTATGGTGGTGTATTTTTTTCCCTCCCTTTCTTGTACTGCCTGCTGGAGTACATATATTTTTATAACCACCCTTAACATGCACCCCCAAAAACCCTCACTGCAGGTATACATCTGCTTAACTGTACACCCTCAGATGTGTCTTTGCTTTAAGCTTCTCAAAGAGAAATATTAAGTTTTGTGAGAACCAAGTTGTTCTACCAGTGTTATTAGAAGAAACATATGAAACTTAATTGAAACCTCAGCCTGCAGTGTTCCAGCAAATACACACACGACCACACTAATAAGAACACACTCTTGTTTGCCATTTGGCCAAAAGATTGAGGACACCTGCTCACTTCCTCTTACGTCTTTCAGCAGTTTCCCTCTAGGATCAATAAAGTATTTCTGAATCTGAATTAATAGGGACTTTCTCCATTGCTCCAATAACAGCCTCCACCCTCTTTTGCAAAGACTTTAAGCTTTCTGTGAGGATTTGAGAGGATTCTGCCACAAGAACAGTATTAAGGTCCGGCTATGGCTATGGAATCCCATTGCATTCCATTGCATTTTGAGCACATGCACACGGCTCCATGGGAGGTTTAAAGGAAACCCCAAACCTCTAGGCTTTTGTTGGCATTAATCTCATCTTGAGTGGCAGTGTTGGGAACACATGTAACCGTGTTATGTACATGTTTTATGTTACAAGGAAGTTTAGTGCACAGTATTAGCAGTCCCATTAGTTGCATGCTCACTCGAGGTCATGGAGCTGGCAAACAACGTCCAGGAGAGAAATGCATTTGTGTTATATTTAAATTATTCATGTTCAACCAAGAAAACTGAAAGAGCATAACACTGCAACAATTAGCATAACACTGTACAACCATTTGCCAGCTACAAACTTGCTTCAGTGTCTAAAGACTCCTCTTCAAATTTACACCTTGATGTATTTTGTCTGGCTAAACTAAACTAAGCAGGGCCATTCAGTTAATTCATGTGATAAACTGAAGAGTGGGGCGGCACGGTGGTGCAGCAGGTAGTGTCGCAGTCACACAGCTCCAGGGACCTGGAGGTTGTGTGTTCGAGTCCTGCTCCGCGTGACTGTGAGGAGTTGGTGTGTTCTCCCTGTGTCCGCGTGGGTTTCCTCCGGGTGCTCCAGTTTCCTCCCACAGTCCAAAAACACACGTTGGTAGGTGGATTGGCGACTCAAAAGTGTCCGCACATCCGTCGGTGTGTGTGAGTGTGTATGTTGCCCTGTGAAGGACTGGCGCCCCCTCCAGGGTCTATTCCTGCCTTGTGCCCAATGATTCCAGGTAGGCTCTGGACCCACTGTGACCCTGAAGTGGATAAGTGCTTACAGATAATGAATGAAACTGAAGAGCCTAAAGCTGAAGAAGTGAAAAGTAAGCTCTTGTGACTTATTAGACACTGAGTGTACAAATGTGATGGTTTAATCATTTCCTGTAATTTTTAAAGACTACCCCCCTCTTGGTCTGGGCACAAACAGGGTGTGTCTGTGTGAGATTTTGATGATAAGTGCCATGCAGCTGCTCCAGGGGCATGAGCACTGTTTCCATGTTCACACTTGCAGTCTTTAACAGATTTAAGATGTCTCGTATGTTCTGATTTAGCAGGAGTGCTGGGTTGGAGGAAGGTAGGGGGTCAGGTGTTGTAGGTATGCCTGCAGTCTCCCTCCACCCCCCACCCTAGGCTTGTCATAAACATGTCTTTGTAGGGCACATAAAGTGTCATGTTACTCTCTGCCCTCAGACAGTAAATCACACATGCGGAACTGATGGCAACATCATGTCAAAGCAGCACTGATATGTAATGATATTCCTTTCGGGGTTATTGTTCTTTGACATCTGGCCCATGTGTCATCCAGTTATTTTTCTTTCCTCCTCCTCCACTTTGGTTTGCCTGTTCATGCACAAACAGTGCTGGTGTCATTTACACTTTGTTATACTAAGGCTGATGACTTGACTTCAGTTGCTGAAACAGACTTTTTTTTTTTTAATAAAGACTTCTAAAAACACTTAAAACAATACAAATGCTGTGGTGCTTTTTTTTGTATGTTGCTTTGTAGAGATTATTTTTATACAATATTTAGATATTTGCCAGAAACTTGGTGGGGCTGTGACTCACAGGGGAACTCCCCTTGTTCACTATTTTGGGGTTGTTTTTGAGATTAACCCCATGTTTTGGGTTTGGTTTGGGTGTGTGTGTTTGGGCTTGGTGTGTAGTGACGCTGATGTTAAGCACTCATTCAGACCGAAGGGTGTCTGTTGGCGTGTAGTGCACCAGGATCTTACTACACAGCAAGTCCAAATATGCTTGATTAGCTCTTTTTGGCAAGATGGCAGTCTTGATACCCATCTCATGTTATATTTTCAACATGATTAGTAGTTTATGGTCATTCACCAGTACAATGTTTTTGCACAATTGAAAAACCTCACTTTAGACAGCTTTATTACTTTCGGCTGGTGATGCTAAGAGATGCAGTCATTGGTTAGCATTGTGCTATGTGATTTTGTGGGAGATGGAGGGTCATCCTACCCACCCAGAGACTGAGGCCCATTTTGTTTTTCCTTTACTCCTTTGCTTTGAATGGTTTGATTTTTGTGCAGATTTAAATCTGAAAGTAAATAAGCCTGTGCTCTTTCCAGCCACTGCACTACATTTTTATTCTTCAGGGTGGTTCTAGTTTTTCTCAATGTGCCACATGTTGTTTTTCCAGTCCTGAAAGCAGGATCCAATGGTAATGATCTCCTGTAAGGAGCACAGTTCTGGCTTCTCTTCTGGCCACTGCATCGCCCAACGGTGACGTCTGAACAGGCTGATCAACAGTGCTGTTGTTTCTGGGCATGCAGGGATTGTCTCTCATTTCAGACTCTAAATCTCTCCTCTGTGGTGGTGAGAGCGCTTCACACTGGTGCTGTTTCAGGAGGCCCCATCCCATCAGCATCTCTGATGTCGTGCACAAGCCTCTTTAAGAACACTTCGCTTTCTTAAAAGCCCTTTTCGCAGTGAAATATCGCAGTGTCCCTGTTCCAAACTTCCAAGTAATATCTACCAGAAACCTGGGCAAGAAAAAGGTCAGCACAGGGAGGCTTGCAAATGAACTGCCTCAGAACGAAGATCTCAGGGCTTGGTAAAATTTAAAAGGCCCATGTTGACAGACACAACTGTGTTCTGATGTAGTATGTAAACACTTTCCAAACCCCTGATTAATATAATTTCAATCTGACTAGTGTCCCATGGACATGTTTGTCTGCTCTTCACAAATCGTTAGGTGTGTAGAACACGAGAGGGAGTGTGTTATCGTGAAATTACAGCACAGCACATGTAGTCCACCTGTAGCCCTGCTGTTATTTCCCAATAACACAGAACCTTGTGTCTTATGCTTTCTTACAACCTTTCAGGTGATAAAGTATGAAATATATTAATGGAGCTGTGAACGTGGTGTCAAACGTTTATAAAACTGGTCATCCTTCCTCAACAAGTAGCTTGTTGCTATGTTACAGTAGCCAACTCTACCGCACTGATGCAGTGTTACTTTCTACAGTTTAAAGGAGTCTTTTTTTTTTTCCTGACTGAATATTTCAGTTCTTAAAGTTGTTCCACATCTTATTTCTACTTCTTTATAAAACCTTTTATAAAAGAATGCATCCAACCAAAAACTGTCCAATTAACTAATATTGGCCTTAGTTACAAAACAAAACATGTTTTATTGCAAGAGATGAATTAAATTGGAAAATGGTTTTAAAAATCTTTAGGTTTAATAAAAATATTTGTCAATAAAAGGACTTTGAAGGCTTTGTACAATGGTGGCTTGCAGTAAATCAACTTGTAGTGGTTTAGGGGATCTTTGCCAGCCGTAATGAGCTTGTAAATCTCAAGCAATTATAGTAATTGTGTTAAGATATTTCATGAGCTGTTTCAAAAAAGTCTGTCATTTACAGGTATTTTCCTTAATGCTATTAAATGAATCTTGGATAATGACTATAAAGACATGCTAAGTGCAGCTGGGATGTATCCAGTCAATAAGTTGTAGTCTAATTGCACATGGTTGCTTTTCATTAACAGAAAAGCACATTTCATGGTGGCCTGTGATCTCCCCCTGAAGTTTCTTCCTAAGCTGCTGGCTTAACAGACATGCAGCTGGAAGTCCTTTTGTGAAGTGCATTTTCTTCAAAATCGCCAACATTTGATTGCATACATCTCCTTAATGCATAGCATAAATGAGCCTTTCTTGCTTCTCTCATCTCCTGGTGTTTAAGGCGGTTTCAAGTTATGTTTCCCTGTTGGACCTCTTGCATTCTGAATGCAGCTGAATGAGGTGTTAATGTAGCTCTTGACCTGTTTGGACTCTTGCTGCTCTTGCTCCATCAGCTCCTGTGTATGGTGCTGACATTTTTACATGTGTGTGGAGTTTCGTATAACATCCACTCTAGCAACGCCCAGTTGTATAAAATTCATGGTCCTCCACTCTGCATGTAAACTGCTCCACTTATTCCCATTCAGGCATAAGCCTCTTTCATACTCATTCCAGGTGTCCTAGAACTTCAGTAGCTTTTGTGGTTGCAGAAATGTATACACCAGACTGAACACATCTTTTACCGGGTGTGGAGAATAAATAAATAAAAATGCTAACTCCCCACCCCTGAATGTTGGCTGGAGCATGCGCTGTTGACAATGGGGCTTTTTCAATACTTAAATATGCTGCACCATTCACTGCTCTAATATTCAGCATTTGGTTTTTCCATTTGCTTTATTTGTAATTACTTCTAAAAGACTTTATTTATACAGCCAAATTTGCTTCGTAAACTGTGTGTACTAGTTGTATATTGCATTTAAACTGGGGCACATAATAGAGGGTGCAACTGTACCCATCTGCCTGCCAGTCAGTCAAAAGGGCACAACTGTGCATCTAACAACCAAATATTTTAAATCTCCTCAGTTTTGGGACTTGTTTTCAATGCCCCTTTTACTTGCTAGCATAAAGCTTATGCTAATGTTGCTAATGCTTTTGGCTAGTTTAATTAATGCATTTGATGTATTGCTATAATATGCATTTGTGGTAGCTTATATAGGAAAGTGGCTACAAATAATAGCTGTTCTTCATAATAGCATTCTTCATAATATAACGTTTGATCTAGTAAATTTTATTTTATGGTTTTTGTTGAGTGTATTGTGTGGCACCTGTTGAAATCTGTTTAGAGATTCATTCATTCATTCATTATCTGTAACCGCTTATCCAATTCAGGGTCACGGTGGGTCCAGAGCCTACCTGGAATCATTGGGCGCAAGGCAGGAATACACCTTGGAGGGGGCGCTTCACAGGGCAACACACACATTCACACCTACGGACACTTTTTGAGTCGCCAATCCACCTACCAGCGTGCGTTTTTGGACTGTGGGAGGAAACCGGAGCACCCAGAGGAAACCCACGCGGAAACCGAGAGAACACACCAACTCCTCACAGTCAGGCACCCGGAGCGGGAATTGAACCCTCAACCTCCAGGCCCCTGAAGCTGTGTGACTACGACACTACCTGCTGCGCCACCGTGCCGCCCTCTGTTTAGAGATGTCATATTGAATTTTTGTTATACTTCATTTGGCATTAGCATTGTAGTTATTATTCTGGTATTGTCGAGTTTTTGTTTATTTTATTTATTTATTTTCCCCTGTCCCCACCAATCGATATGACATGTTGCATTATTATACCGAGTATTCATTACACATTCATTATAGTTTTGCATCTAAATGGAGGTTACCGTTGCACGTACTGAGTGTGTGTAATACTACACCTGGCATCAGTCCGGTGGTAAGAGTTCTGGTATTGTCAGCCCTAATGCCAGCTGCTGGGAACAAAGTTGATCTAGTCTAGAGTAAATGTGAGAAGCTGTGTGTGAGCTTGTAGGTCAGTGGTGTCTGGTATCGGCCGCAGTGTTTACTCTGTGTTTGCGCGCCAGCTCTTTTCCCTGCAGGTGTGTCCAGGTCTCTCTGATGCTTGCTGGACCATCCGGCGGGGGGAAGTCGTTTCTGACCGGGCGTTTATTCCCTTCTCTCCCGGATGCCCTCGGTCAGATTCTGCCAAGAATCACTCAGCTCTGTTTGCAGCGCTTGTTATCGGGGTGGCTGCCGCTCGCTGGCTCTAAATGTGGCGTCTAACGGTAAATAAGTCTGATCCCTGTCTAAAACCGCTGGCACACTGCCTCCGTCTGCTCCTCTGTGAGTGGACTGCCTTATTCCTCTCCTCTTCCCTGATCACTGAAGCCTCTTCAGCCAGGCTTACACTGCAAAAAAAGGTTTCTTTGCAAGTGCAGTCCTCATAAATCAATTTGATATATCTATAATTGCTCACTTTTTAGGCTGAAATATTTAGTATGATTATTCTGCTTGATAAACCTACTTTAAACAAAGTATTTAATATTTAGGAAAAGAAAAGAAGAAGAAAAGACTAATCGTAATTTTATAACTATCACCATGTAAAGGACAACAGGAGTTTAGAAATCCTTTTTAAAAAAAATTTAAAAAACTTATGATATTTTAAGATATCCCATGATAGGGCACTAAATTCAAACAAAATACCATTAGAGAACAGATTTGTAAATGCAATCTCACAGGTGGCACGGTGGTACAGCATGTAGTGTTGCAGTCACACAGCTCCAGGGACCTGGAGGTTGTGGGTTCGAGTCCTGCTCCGGGTGACTATCTGTGAGAAGTTTTGTCTGTTCTCCCCGTGTCTGCATGGGCTTCCTCTGGATGCTCTGGTTTCCTCCCACAGTCCAAAAACACATGGTAGGTGGATTGGCGACTCAAAAGTGTCCGTAGGTGTGTGTGTGTTGCCCTGTGCCCCCTTCAGGGTGTATTCCTGCCTTGTGTCCCTGAACTGGATAAGAGTTACAGATAATGAATGAATGAACTCTCACTCACTCTATGGGACTGAAAGTCTCATATTATTAGTATCATATTGACCTTGATGTGAACATTGCAAGGAGATACATTTCCTGATACTTTTGGGTGATTATTTAGTGTTATTCCTGGTCAACTGTTGCCATTTGAAAACAAATTCAGTTTGAGAGACAATGTATTTATTTTTCTAAAAGAGATTAGATGAGTTCTATTAGAGCAATGGAAGCCTCTCTTCAACCACAGTGCATAGAGTGGGGCCCTGTTTGACTTCAGCGGCTTCAGAGAACAACTTAATTACAGGTTACATAACCTGAGACTGAATAGATGCAACCTTTAAGAGACCTTACATGTGTGTGTCCAACATGTCAAACATGAAAACAAATTTCTAGGTGTCATAATTGATTATAAATTATGTTGGAAACCACACATAAACAATGTAAAAACAAAAATGGCTAAGATTATTGCAATATTAAATAAAACCAAACATTCTAAATCAACAGTCACTCTATATACTATATTGCTCTTTAATAATCCCATACATGACCTACTGTGAGGAGTTGTGGGGAAACGCATATAAAGCCAGCACTACAGAAGAAAGCTGTAAGAATTATAAATCAATAACATTAGCATGAAACAACAAATAAATGATTAATTAATTAATTAATTAATTAAAGGCCATTAAATACAGTGATTTAGTCAGCCTTCATACAGTGTTGATATTGTTTAAAGAAAAAAATAATTTACTTTATAAGTGTATACAGAGGTTGTTTGAAACCAAATACGAACTTATGGGAACGAGTTTAAAAGAAAATAAGAGTAAGGGCTGATATAAAAAGTAGATGCACATCTGTCAAAAGGGTAAACTTGTGGAATAGTTGTGATAAAGAAATAAGAATGTAGCTCACTTTAATAAAAAAAAAAAAGGAAATTTGGGTGTAGTGTCTTAACCTTCGTCTACAGATAGTAGACCTTTCAGGTGGAAATTGGGGGTGGGGGGAGTTTGCACTCAGCTTACTTAAGCTCATAGGGAAGTGTAAGAATAACTTTGACTTAATCTCTTATGTAAGTGACCTCACAGCTCCTGAAGAGTGAGCAGAAGAAAGGTGTTTCTAAAAACCCCAAAGACCATAAAATCACTGAGGGACAAACCAAAGATGAAAAGATTCTCCTTCTGAGTGGGATTATAGTACTAGTCGTCTGTTTACAAGAGGGGTTAACAGAGGCACTGAGATTGCGAGGGTAGATCAGGGGGATAAGCCTGGCACCTTTGTTAAATGTGCCCTCGATCTGAGGCAGCACTTGCTGTAAGGAATACACATTATAAACTTCTCATGTTAACAGGAGAAGATATACAATTATTATTAGATGGCACAGTAGGTTGTGCCTATTTAAAGTGCTGTTGGGAAACACTGCTACACTCCACTCAGCACTTGAATTTGATTCTTTGGGCAAGACTCCTAACATTGCATTATCTTACATCTGAAACCGGATTAAAGTACAAGTCACTTTAAATAAGAATGTTTGCCAAATGCTGTAAATGGTAAGCATGTCGGTTTCTGCTTGATTCTAAGGTTTGTTCTAGTGTGGATCAGATGTTGATACTGCTCAATTACATTTGATGTTAAGGCCAGCTGGGAAGAGGATATACAGATGTTTGTGTTTGCAGGAAGAGTGCTCTGGAGGCTCTTTGGCTAATGCTAGTCAGTCTGGGTTAGGGTTGGACAATATGGACAAAATTTATATCATGATATATTTCTCAGTTTCTTTCGATATCATATAATTCAAATAAAAAGCATAGAAAAATTGCCAGGAAAACAAAACAACATGACATCACTGACACACCTAAACCTCTTGGCCTTGTCAATATTAATATTTTTAACTCAAATTTAATATTGAGTGCTGAACTGACGATGGTGACCTGTAATGAACAACAGTCAGTGGCAGACGCTGTAAATGACGCTGTATTGAAATATTGAAAATGTGTTTAAAAATTCTATCATTGTTGAATTATTGTCTAGCCTTAGTCTGGGTGCATTATCTTTTCAGACAAATGCCATAAACAGGCCACATTAATAAGGGCCATGTTTACCTGCAGTCTGAATGTAATTAGATACAGTCTACAACTAAAGCCTTGTCTGCAGAAAAATGTACTGTGAAATATCCCATGTTATTCCTGATGGCCCTCTTGAGGAACAGCGAACCACTTAATACCCAGAGTGTGGCAGTGGAGCCTGTTAACAACATCAGTGGTGGGCTAACAGCCCTAAAGCAACAAGGAGCCCCCAGCTCCCCGCTTCAAACACTGGCTACAATAACACTGCCGCTTATATCTGAGATTTGCTCACCAGGCTGTAGAGACCCTCAGCTTGGCTGTGGAGCAGAGATGTTTGCCTGGGGAGAGATTACAGTGAGAGGTCAGTGATATGTTTGTGGCCTGGTGGCATGGAGGGAGAATGTGAAAGAGAAATATACAGCGGTTGTGGCCTAGGCCCCAGTGCAAATCTTCTGGGTAGAGCAAGTATGGATGGACATGTTTTGAGCACAGCAGCCAACAGAGGGGCATTGTGCAGCAGAACCCTGCCAAACCCCAGAGTGGAATCAGACCACGCTCCCTGTCGAGCTCCCCCCAGACTCTATTTTTTACTGCTCTTCAGTGAAACCTAGAGCAAATTTGATTTCATGCAATGTAACCAATGAAAGGGGCGAACACATCTTTAATGTTGCAAGATTTAGTTTAAAGCAATGTAGGAGAGAATAATTTTGTCATTGTCATTAAGTGTTTGCCACACTCCCCCAAATTGCTAAATATTTTTTTGGGATCAATAAAGTATGTATGTATGTATGTATGTATGTATGTATGTATGTATGTATGTATCTATCTATCTATCTATCTATCTATCTTTCTATCTATCTATCTATCTATCTATCTATCTATCTATCTATCTATCTATCTATCAAACTTAAAACAGCAGTTGAATTTTTTAAGTGATGGGAAAAAATCAGTTAAATAACAAACAACAGTTAATCACACTTAAAGATATTTATCTTAGTTGATGACATTTTGATTGCTACAGGGTATTTCCTGCCAGTGGGAAATGCAGTTTAATTTATCTTTTGTGTAGACAAAATTCCACAGTGTATCAATCAAATTTTATTTATGTAGCGCTTTTCACAGCAAAAAGTGTATAACTTTCAGTAACCGTATTTTCATTGCATTAACACACAAGTTCACAGGAAGCTCAAACCCTACGGAAATCAAATGAAGTTGGAGTTGTTTCAAGTTTTTAATCATCAATATCTAATGAGAAAGGTGTCTGTAATTTCAAAGTCCTTCAAAAAAAAATAAAAATCACAGCACACTCGCCTATCTTTATCTCTTATATACAGTCTAAGATTTATCACATTAATATATTAACTTCTTAAGGAGTTGGCATTTCTCGGTAGGTTGGATGATGCTCCTGCCATCCATATGCCAGTGAGAAGTTGTGCCCTAATGGTTAGAGAAGATGGCTGGGTACTGAAAGATTGTTAGCTCAATTCCCATGACCAGCAGGAAAATCCTCCTCTCTCCATCCATGGCTGAGGTGCCCCTGGTGCCCGGGATGGCTGCCTGTAACCCTCTGTGTGTGTTCACGGCCCATAGTGCACAGTTGTGTATTTGTTCACAGCTACAAATGGGTTAAATTCGGAAGACAAACTTAGTCGTATGATGTAAAATGACAATTACAAATCATAGTTTTTTTTGTTGTTTTTTTTTAATCTTATCATAAAATGGTTTTGACAGCTTATAAACTTTGTGCTTTATTTTGCACAATGTTTGTCTCTTGTTTTTCCAACAAACAGCTAGCAGCTAGTTTTTCCATAGAAACAAGCTAGCACCAGGAAGTTAAAACAATAATTCTAATTGTTGTTAAATGCATTTTGCCATTTTTATATAAAGTGCATATCATGTATACATCAGTAGATTATGGGTAATGTATGGCTCAGCAAATATGTTAACATTTAAGTGCTAAATAATAAAAAACCTGATAATAACATTAGTCATGTCTTTGCCTGGCCGGAGTTTGATTACCCATGAATATGATCTGTGTTTAAAGACCTTGAGCTGGGTTTGAGGATTGTCCTAGAGTGTGCTCTTGGAAGAAAAGTGTTTTTTCTGGGATATTCTTGTTTGCTCCACATTCTATAGTCCCCACAGCCAGTGGAGCTCTTATTAAAAAGATAACCCTGGAGCAGGGATTGTGGAGAACCTCTATGGATGCCTGCAAGAAGTCTTTGTAGTGGAATGAAGGAACGTCCCTCCCATCACAATGGCATTCAGAGAGAGCAGAGCAACAGGGTGACTGCATGGATTGATGGCATTCCAGTGCTGCACATCAAAGAGGACAACCTCTTGCTATGTGCAACCTCGCTCCCTGTGCTAACTCATTAAGACTGCCTGGCCTTCCTGGAACAGCAAGTTTATGGATGCTGGTTTGCTCCAAAATACATTCTTCGCTTCATCCCTCACTTCAGTGCATAGCACACACTGGGCAGCTCTCAGGGGAATCGTTTTTTCTGCTGCTGAGAACTGGTTGGAGGAATCTCATAGGAAGTAAACATTGAAAAAGTACTATTTTTTTTTTTCAATGTTTTTTTGAAGTTGCACATTGTCTCCAGCCATGCATATTTGTATTGAGGTGTTTATATTTTCCCAGAATAATTTTCCTGCAATGTCTTACACATGGTAATAGTGTGGAACATCAAGAACTGTCTGATCTTAAGAGAGTTCACACTAAGTGCATTAACCCGTCTACCAGCTGTTTGGCTTTTTCCTTTTGGCAATTCAAAAGCCAGGACTGTCATTGCAATATTATCCATTTGAATAGTTAACACATGTAGTGGTGATCATCAAGGAACCACAGCTAGTTAGTAGTTTTTGTAGTTTGTCAGCAATACCTTTTACCATACCTTAATATACAATACCTCACATTTGTGAAACCTTGTGTACCTAATTAAGGCTGTGTAAACAAAAGGCTATACTATCATCTCAAGTTTTATAAATGTTTTATAAAATGATAAATTGACATTGATATTGAGTTTCAAAATGCTGTAGTTCCTCTGCAGTCCTCTAAGCTACTCATTAGGTTTTTTAGCAATTACCTTAGTACTTCTAGATCAACAAGGTTTTAAAAATGTATCTTTATTTTGCTGACATTTTATTTCCAACAGGTTAAACTATTTTATTTTAATAGACAGATGTGGACAGAGTAGGACAAATCCACAAGGTATATTACTACATGTTAAATTTGTTTATCCTATTCCCTTACTAGGGCGGCACGGTGGCGCAGCAGGTAGTGTCGCAGTCACACAGCTCCAGGGACCCGGAGGTTGTGGGTTTGATTCCCGCTCCGGGTGACTGTCTGTGAGGAGTTGGTGTGTTCTCCCCGTGTCCGTGTGGGTTTCCTCTGGGTGCTCCGGTTTCCTCCCACAGTCCAAAAACACACGTTGGTAGGTGGATTGGTGACTCAAAAGTGTCCGTAGGTGTGAGTGAATGTGTGTGTCTGTGTTGCCCTGTGAAGAACTGGCGCCCCCTCCAGGGTGTATTCCAGCCTTGCGCCCAATGATTCCAGGTAGGCTCTGGACCCACTGCGACCCTGAATTGGATAAGCAGTTACAGATAATGAATGAATATTCCCTTACTATTCCTAGATTTCTTTAGGATAATGTAACTGCCTGAGAGGAAGCTGCAGAATATTATAATGCTCTGCTGCTTCTGAGGCACATTCTAAAGTCCATTTTGCACACTTGATTTATGGTTGCTGCCTCTGAAAGAGCAACAGGATGTTATGCGTTGATGCTCTGAAGCAATCACGTGCCTTTTCATGTTGTCTTAGAGGCAGCTGAATTTTATTTTATAATATTCTCCAGCTTCCTCTGAGGCAGCAGTCAGAATTCAAAAGTGTAGGAAAGTACCGCTTTAGAATCTGCCTCAGAAGCAGCAGGGCATTATAACAATCTACAGCTTCCTCTGAAGCTTTTACATTATCGTCCATTCAAACAAATCAAAATACTGAGATTTTTTAAATAAACTAATAAACTTAAATTATAAAATTAAAAAGTACAGAAATGTACAAATACTAAAGAAAAGGCTTGTCCTATGGAAACCTAGGGTAAAAAGAATTAGTTTTGCTTTAATCCAATGTAAGTTTGCATTAATTGCAAATAGATAATATTATCGGTTATTAATATTGGTATCAGCTACTTCAAGGTGCAAATAATGGCAAATAAAATTATAGGGTGGTTAACCCTATAAAGCCAAATGTATCAAATATGATAGAGATTTTTTTTCTGAGTTCTCTACTGAACTATGAATGAATTGAAAGCATTTCCAAGCATTGACCAAACCATTTCAAAATGAAAGAAAATTGTATGAAACAAAAATTTATTTTTAGTTCTCCAAAAGCCTTTGTGTGCAAAATGTGTTGGTTCAGTTGTCAAAGATGATAATGATGCAGAGGAGTATGGGAGGTCTGTAGTATGAGCTCAAACCTCAAGCCAAGGTTTAGACAGTAACAGAAACAACTATAGTTCCTCTAAATATGGAAACACAGCTTGTGCAGATCAACCAAAATGAGGCTTTGTGGTTTTGGTGTTTTTATTACCACCAGTATATGAAATGTAAAATGGTCAGAGAGAAGAATAGTATACACTAATAGGTGGAACAGTGTTTCTCATCAGCTCAGTGTTATGTTTTCCTGATAAGTTCTGAAGAACAGTGACAATCATTTGCTATACATTGTTTAATTGAAATCAAACTAAATAAAGAAAAAAACTGTAAAGAAATATGGAAGAATGGTTTTAACTGATGCAGTGAATAAACATTAATTCATTTCATTCATTATCTGTAAGCGCTTATCCAATTCAGGGTCACGGTGGGTCCAGAGCCTACCTGGAATCATTGGGCACAAGGCAGGAATACACCCTGGAGGGGGCGCCAGTCCTTCACAGGGCAATACAGACACACACACACACTCACATCTACGGACACTTTTGAGTCACCAATCCACCTACTAACGTGTGTTTTTGGACTGTGGGAGGAAACCTGAGCACCCGGAGGAAACCCACGCAGACACGGGGAGAACACACCAAACTCCTCATAGACAGTCACCCGGAGCAGGAATCGAACCCACAACCTCCAGGTCCCTGGAGCTGTGTGACAGGTTAAAATTAAAAAATTAATAACATTTAGGTTTTTAATTAAAGGACCACATAATGTGTGATTTAAAAAATAAATCAGTTTTATTGTATTATTATTTCATGTGTCAGGCTTTAAAGGGTTAAGATAATTAACCATAAACAACAATACTGTGAATAAGCTAGAGAAATTAAATTTTAAATTCCCAGCACTCGTTAAAACTGTGTAACAATGATCTCAGTATTTCTTTTACATGTTCTGTGCAGTTCTAATTGTACTTTATTTTTTAGTTCAACTAGAACTTAAAGTTCCTAGTGGATTGTCTCTCTAACCACAGATTGCTGATGTGAAATGAAAGCTGGAAATAAGACTGGAATCTGCAGTGATGTGGTCTCTTTGCCAGAATAAAGTTCCAGTCCTTTACTTTGGGATGAAAGCAGCAGTGCAAAATAGCTCTTTGAGGCCAGTCCAGTTATCTGTGGAGTTGTCCTCCCTCTGAGACCCCCCAAAACCAAAGGGGGTATGCAAACACTGCAGTAAAATCAAATAAACGCTGAGCCTGAATTTAGTAAGAGACGAGAGATTAGAGCTAGTGACATGAAAAGGGCAGCGGGGTAGGTGCTGTGAAAAGAGCTTCAGTAGCTTAGAGGCCCTGTTTAAAGATCTAAACCTTGCTGTTAAGCCTTCAGACAGAAGCTTCACTATGGCCAAAAGTATGTGCTCGTCCGCTATTCCAACATGTTTTCTGAAATCAGTAATAAAAGGAATATTCTCATTCCTTTGCAGCAGTAATAAGTTCTGCTTTTTACATAAGCTTTACATAAGCTGTTGGAACATTGCGGTGAGGATATGATAGTATGGTATTTAGCCACAAGGGCAGGTGTCTGTCTTGAATGATTACTGGATGTACTGGTACTGGATGTTTCCCCAATATCTATAGAGAGGTAAACTGCTGCACAGTCCAGTGTTGTGGGGCTTCATGCAACAAATGATGACCTCAGCCTGGTGCAGCTGCCTCAGGATTTCCCATTTCTATGGAGATAAATAAGCTCTGTTCAGTGTGGGCAGTGTGCCTGAATTAGCATAATTAATTATTGTATAACATTTATACAAACAGGGGAGGAAAATTCATGCGTGTAAGGATGGCATGCATTTGGGAAAGAAATGTTTGCAATGGAAATTTGGGATATTCTCATTAACTGCAAAGTGCACTGTGGGAATTTCCTAAAAAAGGCCTGTGTTTACATTAGAACCCAGTGAATTTATTTATGTATAAGCTGTTAAAGCACAAGGAACATAAATGACAGAAGTAATGCTCTCTGAACTAATCATCTGTGCTGGAAGGAGTATTTAAAGTGGGCTTGGCTCTTGAGTCAGCTCACATTTGTAACTGTATATTCTGCCCCAGAAATGTAAACCACTTTTAACTCTCTCGTCTGTCAGGGGTCAAATAATGACAAAATATCTTTCTCCAGCTTAATCTGATAATATATCCCTCATAACCTCTACTTCAGACCAGCCACAGCAGCTGCAACAAGGGCCAAAACGGTTTACTGACAGTTGTCATTTTCTAAAACGTATACAGAAAATGGGGCTCCTAACAACCATGCAAGACCTGGGGGCTAATGCACAAAGAAGAATTTCTGTGAGCCAGCTAACTTAAGCCCAAAGTTGAGGACTGTCCAACAGGCATTACCCTCAGCTGTGTTCCTGCTAGACAAGCCTGACTTTGGGCGTACGTTACCTGGCTAACTGAGAGATCCGGCTTTGTGGAATAGCCTCCTGGTAGCCCTTCAGATAAACAAGACTCTCATATTTGAGAAACTGTTAAGTTCCACTCTTCCTTCAGATCTGAAGGAAATCCGCAGATGTTTATCCTTTTTTCCACCATGAGGAGACAGCTCAGTGGGTCAGAAAGAATGTGTAGCTGTCAAGAAGCTGTTACTGAGAATAAGGGTTAGAAAAGAAGAACACTTGAAACAATCTGCTTGTGTTTTATGAACAATAGGCCACCACAATGCCCAGCCCGTTTGTGATGACTGACATTGAAAAAGCAAACAACTTTGGACATGTGTGGGGAGGGGGGGGGGACCTGCAGATGTCTTGGAAGCAAATCTTTGGAACAGATTGGAAGTTATAATCAAGGCCAATAGTTGACAGACTGAATACTGAAAAACTGAAGTTGTGTTTAATCGAGGCTAATAGTCTGATAAATGTTTTCTGACCTTTGTCCTAACACAAACTGCTTTGACAAGATCTTTCGTCTACATATGACAAGAACTTCATTTTGAATCTATTGCTCCAGCTCATATTAGTGCAGTTATGGTGGTGGTGTGTATGTCATGGACCTCCTGAACTCTGGGTTGCTGCGTGTGTGAGTTTATTGCATTGTGAGAAGGGGGAGCATGGATGGAATGTGGAATGTAACCTTGAGAGAGGTGAGAGGGTTACTGTTTCAGGTTCTGTGTACTTCAACCCTGTTATAACTGTGGTCCACACTGACCGTAGAGACACTCTAAAAGTAAAATCTAAGGGATTATTATTATTATTTTAAATAAATGAACAATTGCCAATATGATGCATATACAGTCTTCAACAATGGAAAACAGATTAGACTCCTAATCTAGTGTAAATATCAAATTATTGACTTTAACAGACTATTACCTGGTTATCATTTAAATTAATTCCCTCATGCCATCTGCTCTATCCACAGCATCAGGGTCATGGTGTGGATCTGGAGCCTACACAGAATGACTGCAAACAAGTGAGGATCACAACCTGGACAGGTTCCAGTTCATTGCACGACATCACACAGTCACCCATACAATCAAACATGTGGACAGCTTTACCCTGCTAAATCACCTACCAATGTGGTGTCAGATACCCATTTTAGGGTGGTTGGTGGAGAATTATCAACCTGTAAAATTATACTTTAGCCATAGTTTGGTTTTTGAATGGCCGCTCTTTTCCTCCATCACCAGGCGGACTCCCTTATTCACCACATGACTCACTGACTGTGTTAAAGGCAGGGGCTGACTGGAGAGTTAAAGGACAAGAACATAGTGGTGTTCATGCTTTATGACCTGGGTTAGTAGTAGTAGTGATAATGGCTGAGATCTGATGAGACCCTGGAGAAAAATGGAGCTAAAAAATGAGCAAGAAGAATCTTTTTCATTTTGCATTGTCTTTAATATCTGGGAACCATGTTATCTAGAAAGGCAGCCCACTGTCAGTACATTTGGGATGAGTTGGTGTTGGGTCTGTGATCCAGAACTAACTGTCCAATATCAGTACCAGACCTTAATAATATATATATATTTCTTATTATTGTTTTAATTTGGTTACAGTAGTGACTTCATAAATGCAAATGAGACTTGAAGTGATTCAAATTCTATTTAATAAAACCCAATGTGTGCTGGGTAAAAGAAATGTTTAGTGCTTTTATAATGTATAACTATTCATAGCATCATAAAAACACTGCTAGTCCTTTCCCAGAATAATCCGTGAATGTATGAAAGCTGGCTCAAGTGTCACTGCTGAAATTCCCAAGGCATGCAAAATGCAATGACAGAAGCACTGCTGTAATTAAATTTCTGGTTTTTGATGTTTTCCTCATCACTACTTCATATTGTTGAATACCAGCTGATTCAGGGCTACATTGAACTGGGAAACAAAGATGTCATTGACTCCTGGTCGTCAGGACGTAGCGTGCCGCAGGCTTTCCCACTGACAGCCCAACCGTGTTTGTTCTCAGCTGTGTTTGTTTTGAGCCGCGCTTGACAGCCGTTCCACATCATTTAGGGCCCTCCACTTTGAAGGACAGACATAAACTCTAAAAGCCCACTTCAGCCTAATTCAAAATAACAGAATCTCATGGAAATGCACACAGCCCATTAAACCTAATGTGAGACTTATTCATCTCAGCTGGATCAGATGCCATGGCACGAAGGCTCTCTCATCTTGGCTAATATTCATTGTAAGAGCTTCTCGAGGCTTACTTCTTCCTCTTCTCGACAACCATTTCCAGGCCTGTATTGCAGAGCTGTGGAGAACTTTTGGCTGATTGTGACTGTTGGCGCCATTTCTTCTACTGGTATACAGCTACAAATGGTCTTAGACATTAGGTTAGACATGGTAGATCAGGCTTTGACCACTTGCCTCTAGTAGCAAGCGCTGCATTTATTGTACTGGTAAAAAGGAAAATAGTTTCTTCACAAAACAAAGAAAACACTTCTAATGCAGTTTTATTTTAGCACCTTCACTGCATTTTTTAAACTGACCATATATATATTTTTTTTGCCATTTTAAATTAATCATGAACATCTGAAGTTTGCAAAAGTCTTTGTATTTCCAATTGGTCCCATCCATTGGAAATTTAAACGATAGTGGTTCCACGGTCTGTTCCTGATTTTGTTGTCAAGTCCTTCTGTTCAGCTCGTGTTGGCTCTACCTGCCTACTCTTTTACATTCCAAGAGCTGTGAAATACTGGCATGTGTGTTTAGATTCTCAGATATCACTAGAATTTCTTTTTTATGTGTACAAAACTAAGGGATTCCCTGCTTTGACTAAAGTTATAGAAAAGTTACAGGGTTTCTTTTATTTACTTAAATACATGTATCATCCAGAAGGCTTCATATTCCCTGAGCAAATTTCCAGGCAGGTAATTCTTTAAAAGTAATATAATAGTAAACATAAATAAGTACGATACAAATGTTTTTTGTTTTTCTCAACACCTTCTACATGTTTAACCACCTTAAACAGTTACCCAGTTAAGTGTCTACATTTTATAACCTATAATCCTCGGTAAAATAACAATGCTTACTTAATTACTGTTATTTTGGAAGAATGATGTAGAGCCATGTGATGAGAGAATCAACCCTTTGTGGTTAGTGAGTGGATGATGCATCTCTTTTTTACTTGTTTACATTGCTAAGGAGACCTTAAACATCCTCTCATTATGTCATTTTCTCATGTCTCTGTCTGGACAGCTGCCTTGATTGCATTAGCGTTTGTGCCAGACGGAAATGGTTGCTCTTGATTGGACTGTTGGATCTGAGCATCAGCTAAAATTGATTGGAAACACTTTGAGTGGATTTGTCACACTGCTAAGAGGTAAGGAGAGGCTGGCCTGTCAACATGCCCTGGAAAGTATTTTGGACAGAATACAGAGAAAACATTTTCTGACAGTGACTCATTGGAGAGTGCCACTGTTTCTTATTGGACACATGATGGCCTGTTGCCTAGCTTCAGGTTCAAGTGAACTGTTTTCAGATTAATCCGCTCAAGGCTTTCTTGTTTTGTAAAATTTGATGCATCGACACATGCTCAAATTCACTCATCGCATTTGCAGCTAGGACAACTGAGCAGTTAACCTCACAGTGACAAAGAACAGACACATACTGTTTCATATTTTCCTTATAGTACTAGACACATTTAGTGGGATTCATTCAGAATGGGCATGTGTTTGATTTATTCAGAGTGGCCACTGCATTGAGGTATTCAGAATGAGCATTGGCTTTATTGAAAGCACATTTGTTGTTTTTATTTAAAATAAGGCACTGGTTGCATCAAGATTTGCCTGGAAATTAATTAAGGTATTTAATACTAAAACTCAGATATACATCCATTTTCTATAAAGCTTAGGAAACTTCCACCCATTTTACTAGATTTAGAAAATCACAGCTGGAGACATATTAGCCTTTCACTAATGGTGCTTTTCCACTGTATGGTACCTGCTCTGCTTGACTCTACATGATTTTACTTACCTCTGCTCGCTTGGTCCATGGTTTGTTTCCCAAAACGTAGTCTGTGATGTTGCAAAACACCATCTCTAATGGGAGCCACAAAAAACGTAACCTTAAGCTTTGTTTTTTTCTCGCTGGAGTTTTGTTAGCCACCAATCCAAGAAGTGTTTAGACCTCTCCCCAAAAAAAAAAAAAAAAAAAAAGGCAGAATTTTACAAGCTGCCATTCCAAGTTGAATAAAAACAAATGTAGTTGATAAAATAGCTTGGAAATTTAGCAAATAACAACTTTGTGCTGGATGTCTGTATTACGCAATGTAAACAACCCTCTCTGGCCAATTAGTGCTCTACAAGGTTTACAAGTTTTGTTCCTACTCTGCTCCCTTGCAAAGGTGTGAGAGCAAGGACTAAAGTACCCACTTCCAGGTACCAGATTTGAGAGAAAGGAGTAGAGTAGTATTAAGAGAAGCAGTGTGTGGTGGAAGAGCATCAAAAGAAATGTTTAAATCCAGGCGCTACAGGTAAACTTTATATACTGCTCAAACTGGCACAATTGGATAGACTCCTCACAAACAAAAAAGAACATCTCCTTCAGTATCCCCCTTTTCTATAGCTTTTCTAAAACTTTTCACTAACCCAGAATGTGTACATTTTTCTGTGCAGACACAGATAGCTCCTCGAGGTCAACAAGCTAACTGAGGTATAAACGAAACTTGATATCTTAGAACCTTGCAGCAGATGCTCTAAAACAGTGTTACTTGTGTAGCCTCACAAAGCGTGAGTTGGCAGCAATTGGCTGTTTTCAATTGCAAGATAATAGCTTAGCCTTTAGCTTAATAGAGCCCATACACACAGTGCAGTTAAACATTTAAAATGGTCCTTCATTTACACTAGAAACAATAGTTTGCATAATGAAATTGTATGTTCTAATGTTAATAATGCTGTTTGTTTATTGTTTAATGTCGTGTAATTGCACATATGAGATTATACACTGTGTAGGGACATCTGCCCTTTCATTTTTTCTTCTAATAGTAAATGTATTTGATGCAGTGACAGCCTCTGTGCTTTAGATTGTAGTCAGATATTTCTATGAAGATTTGACTTTGTTCAGCCACAAGAGTATTAGTGAGGTCATTTTCAAATTCAGCAATCAGACTCATCACATTTTCTAAGTAAATATATTTGTTAAAATGAGTGTCCTCCACAGTGCACTATATAATTGCTGGATTTTTTTAGGTGAAGTATCTAGTGTGTATTATTATTATTATTATTATTATTATTATGTTTTGTGTGTGTGTGTGTATTCTGAATTGCCCAGTCTGTGTCCCTACATGACCCTCAGGTTCCTGTAGGATTTCTCTGGGTGCAGATTTACAGAGAGGGACCAAGCACACAGGAGAGGAATGCTGAATATTTTAAGTACACAGTCTGTGGTGGAATGCCACACATCTGAGTGTGTGCACGCACACAGGGGAAAGGCCTTGTTCATGTGCTAAGCTGCCTAGGCCTTCAGCAAGCCAGTGCATCAGTTCCAGGTGCTGACAAGGTCAAGGCTCATAATGTGCTGATTGACACTTGTAAGAGGTGTCCAAGGGATTTGTGTTCTTATATTTCTTTCAAAATCAATTTTGGCAATTTTGAACTGTTGCTTCACAGAAGCACAGATTTCGACACTTAAAATACTGACAGGTTGAATTTACTTGATCCACAAGACTGAATTCAGTTATTGTCAACATGATATAATACAACATAGTCCTACTGTTGGCACTGCTTTTGATGATTCTAGGTACATAATATGGCCAAATGTTCGTGAATATCCAGTCTCCCAAGGGTGTTTAATTTTTGTGGAAATTGGTCCCATTTTTTTTGGAAATAACCACTGCATGTATTTACACTTTGCAATGGACATTGTGTTATTTTGTGAGGCTTTGAATGCATTTAGGCATGCAAATATGATTGGGGTCATGTGATTAATTTTGGATTTGTTCTGGATCAAAAACATGCCATCTAGTCTCTCCAAAGGTATTGGATTGTGCTCCACAGAGAACTCAGATTTACTGCTTTAAAACCCAAGACATGGGGGATTTAAAACCAATCTATGGTGACATTAGACACACATACAGCTGCTCAAGTGCCTTTGTTTGAGCCTCTGTTTCTCTGCATACTTTTCAAACTCTCAGGACCACAACAGAGCAGGTATGATTTTGGTGGTGGATCATTCTCAGCGCAGCAGTGGGTGTGTTGTGCTGGTACGAGTGGAAGTTTTTAAACCTCTCTGAGAATAGTCCACCAGCCCAAAATATCTAGAAGACAGAGTCCTGTTTGCACTGTTGAAGGACTTGATGACCAACCGTAACTGTGCAGGAACTGATGAGCTTCTGTCTATGACATTACATCTACAAGGTGGACCAACAATGTAGGTGTGTCTAACTAAGTGCACTGTGAGTGGACACAGTGTTTAAAAAGCAACACTGCTGTGCCTGATCCACTCATATCAGCGCAACAAACACAACAAAAACCACCACCACCACATCAGTGTCACTGTTGTGCAGAGAATGACCCACCACCCACATCATACCTGCTCTGTGGGGGGGACCTAACCATTGAGGAGCAGGGTAAAGAATGAGTGAACAGAGTGTGCAGAGCAACAAAAGGACTACAGTCTCTAATTGTAGAACTACAAAGTTCTCCTGTGTGGTCAATGGAGCTGAGACAATGGACAGTGAGTGTAGAAATTAGGAGGTGGTCATATTCTGAAATGGCATTTGAATGAAATAAATTTGCTCTAACACACTTTGTCCAGTATCATAAACACCACAATTTACTGCTGTATGAAAATAGTCTAGAAGATTTTGTAAATATGATCGCAATCAAGATCCTTCCAGATGTTTCCAATAATTCTGAGATGTGTGATAAAGAAAGACAGAGCACTGGAGTCTAACTGATGCATAATGTGTAAATAGATGATGATCAAATTTAATCATAGATCATTCACATGTCATGATCTCACAGAGCATTATATTAAACAAGCTCAAGACTCTGAGGTTCCTCAGAGTTTAATATCCAAAATGTGTTGATAGTTGCATCGTAATGTTTTTTTATAAGCAGTAAATCATCTATAAATGCTTGGTTTTGGCTTGGTTAATCTTGTAAAAATACAAACTGTGCTATTAAACACTATTCTGTGTAAAAAAATCCATTATCCATGATAAATTTTATAATTTCTTATTTAAACACAAAGTTGTCATATTAAAGACTGATTTATTTATAGAGATGGTGACAGAAACTTGAGGTCACAGTGACTATAATACAAATATAGCCACCGTGTTCACTAGCATTAAACTCAAAAATGTATAGTTTGAGTGGCAGTTAAGTCTGCCAGAAGATGGGGTTTCTGGTGTAGGACTAATCCTCCAGCGTTGGTGCCTAATCTTGCCATTGGGAATGTGGTTGTGAAGTATGTACAGTAAGGTTTGAACACCTTTCTTGACTAATAGAGGCTGTTGCTGCTGCAAAGTGCGATGATATTGAATTGATACTCTTCGTTTAAGAACACACATGGGCCTCATGGGTGTCTAAAATCTTCTGGTCATTTTGTGCACTTTCATATTTGATTAGTGCATAAATACAAGGTCTGATGATAACCAAATTGTTTGCCCTAAATGAACGGCAGTGTAATGCACTTTTGCTGTGTACAGCAGGGGTGTCTTTGGTCAAGTACAGCTTCTTCTTCAAAGATTCAAGGCTCAGTGAAAGCTGTGCATGTTTAGGCAAAGCTTTGTGCACTTGTCAGTTTGTCATGGTTTATACCACGATGGTGATGTCACTCCACCCCACCAGTCAGTGACTGTAGGCCAGAAAGTGACTCAGAGCCTGGAACATCATAAGAGAAAAGATCAGCTGGAAAAGCTGCTGTTCTGACTGAGCCACAGTAAATGCTATGGCTGGCTCGTGTAGTATTGTAGTGACTGGGATGTTGCCAATTTGATCAATTTGCTCTGGATCTAAGACCCCAAGTCTGCTTACTGAATTGAATTTGTCAGAGGTCATCCAGAGGCATCAAGTAAAGGGGATTCTGAATTCAGGTTTTTGATGGAACCCTGCCAAATCACTGCAGGGACATTGCGTCTCTCTGAAGTCATATGGTATTCATTGAATGTTCTGTTGTATCTCTGCTTTCGATCTGTTCTCTCACACACAGTGCAGAACTGATGCCAATAATCTCAATTAAGTCAGCAGACTGTCTCTCACACTCTAGTATCTTTTAATCTGCTATCTGTCATTTCTTTGGTTCCTGTAGTGACCTGGGACTCCTGCAAGCTCTGAAACACCACCAAAATAATTTGGACAGATAAGCTCTCTAAGCCCATCTGGTATCGCACTCCTCAGTCCGAGCTGAGTTTTGAGCCCAGGCACGTAATGGGGGTGTCCTGAGGAGGAGAGAATGGAAACTATTTTCTCCAAATTTGTGGTAAATGCAATTTGTTGTGAAAAAGCACACGCACTGAACATATGGCCAAGTCAGGGCTTTTCGTGTCAAAGACACCACCGTGGGGGTTCAACTTCATTTTTATTTAAACCTTTATGCTCTCCTGAGTAAATCTACTTTAATGATGCAAAACTAAGAATAATACACAATGGTTATATCCTATAGGGCACTTGTAAACTTGTTCTAATAGTGTGCTTCATAAATAAAATATCAGGGTCCGTGAGTAATTTCTGTAAATATATTTTCCTTTTTAAATATAATTGGGCTTATTATATTTAAACTGCATATACCAATATTTTGTTGTTAAGTTTAGGCTGAAAACAAGAGGGTTCAAATTGTGACATGCCTGAAGGGAAATGATGTAATCAGGGTTTATCGCTGTACATTCTTGGTACATATAGCAGATCCTTTAGGTAATAACTCTATGTTGGGGGGTGTATTAATCTGTGTTTAATACAGTTCCTATCTGAGATATAGTGAAACCTTCAGTAGAGAACCCTGACTAAGTATAATTTTAGTGTATATTACTCTGTTTTTCGTAACTTCCAATGTCCATGCTTCACATAGAATAACCCAGAACATGTTTGTTTTTTTAATCATCTTTGGTGAGGCATTAACACTGCCAGAACGTCATAAGGGCACTAGCAGAGGCTATCTATTTCCTGATGCTTTACGATGCTTGAGACATTTCACACACAAAGAAAAAGAAGAAAAATATATTTCCCCATCGATGACTGAGATCATTTTATTTATGGATTTCTGTACAAGTCTCTATAAAACATGTATTTGTGAGACATTTCTTCATTTGTACAGTAGACATCACAGAACCTGGTTCCCATCACTTCACTAATGCACCATTTTATATGAAGACACTGTAAATAAATGCAGACATTTAAAAAATTGATATTGCCTTTTTAGTGAAACAAGAAGAATCCGCGTGTACGTTGAGTATACATTGTATGAATGTATTATTCAGTTTTCTTGGTAGCCGTACAGACCATGCTTGCGTTTTGTTAAACTTGTTGATATTCTGTGTACCCAGGCAATATGTCCAGTCCTGTGCAAAATGATGAATGTTTCTCCAACTCTGCTGCATCCTGTGCTGGCACAAGGCAGGCCCTCCTGCAGTTAAGCCTCATTTGCCACCTTAAATGTCTCCCTACACCTTGCATAAGTAGTTCATAAAAGTTTGGAGACCAAGTTGTGTCACTGCTCTCTGCTAACTTTGCACAGTGAAGAGCTGGCTCACAAACAACTGCCGACTGTT
This sequence comes from Hoplias malabaricus, assembly GCF_029633855.1. Lineage (NCBI taxonomy): Eukaryota > Metazoa > Chordata > Actinopteri > Characiformes > Erythrinidae > Hoplias > Hoplias malabaricus. The sequence continues at coordinate 14,564,902 of NC_089806.1, forward strand.
TCCCTGCTCTCAACATGTTTTTCCAGCTCTTCCTCTTCTAACTCCGTCACACAGGGTTGCATTGTCCAGCCTTAGCATGTATGTATTCAGTCAGGAAACGTATACAGGGCATATTTCCCCAAATGGCGCACACTGCAGTATTGAGCTCCTCCACTGGGAAAGCCTTTTCTTTATTAACTCAAAGAACGCGATCCCAGCATCCAAACTTTTCTGTCAGAATGCATTCCCAATATTGAGTCAACACAGCACAGGCTAACGCTCGCTTTCTACTGCCCACACTCCTGAGAATTCTTTTTGATTCAACTTCGAACCTTCTGTACTTATTCAAAATGATTTAAACGCCTTGTTTATTCTCAAACACAGTGGGAAATGCACACAATGCTCTTTGGCAGCCAGCCTCTTTAGTGAGCCTTGGAGTTCCCCCAAACAAATGTCATTTGCTCATCTTTTTATAATCTCTCTTGGTAACCTAAACCACTCTTCAAAGCTAACATCAGCATCCAGCTCCACTGCAGTGCCCTTAATACTGTTTAATGTTTGTAACCCCTAAAACACACACACACACAGCCACCAACATATTTCCCCATGTATACTCATTTTACGAATACAGTATTTCTGGCTGAATTTACATATCCATGCTAAAGGGACTGTGGATTCATGGATTCATTCATCATGACTTCTGGGGTGGGGATATAGTTTATTTAGTGCTCATGTGTTTGGGCTTGACATGTGACAGGATTTGTTTAGTCAGTGGAGTTCATCCTGAGGCTGTGGTTGGGTCCCTGCTGATTTTGTGACATATCAAGCCGAAATATTGCTTTATTCATTTGCTTGCCTTTTCCCTACGTCCTTCTTCTAAGGGCACAAGTATAGGTTACTTAAAGCAACATGACAACAGACTGGCCTTAAATCACAAGAAAAGTCGTTTGGTGTAAGCATTCCAGACAAATGTTCATTGTCAGAATAATGTCACATGAGTGGCAGTGCACTCCCGTCATTTGATCGTTTGGTGTAAGATGGCCAGAAGAGCTGTTTAAACTCTTACTTGCCTTTTTTTCTTCATGTCTTGATGTTCCAGTATAATAAAGCGCGTTCGAAATTATCACGTTACTAGTCTTTACTAAGACTGTGGCTCTGGCAGGTCACTATTTGCATGAGCAAAGTTGGTCAGTGACTAAAAGCTAATTGTCTTTAGATGTGAGTGTGTAATATTTTATTATTTTCAAAGTCTTCTAATATAGGGTTAGTATACAGGTGCTGGTCATAATATTAGAATATCATGAAAAAGTTGATATATTTCAAGTGTTTATTTCTTTTATGATTAAACCTGACAACTAATGAAAACCCCACATTCAGTATCTCAGAAAATTAGAATATTGTGGGAAGGTTCAATATTGAAGACACCTGGTGCCACACTCTAATCAGCTAATTAACTCAAAACACATACAAAGGCCTTTAAAATGGTCTCTCAATCTAGTTCTGTAGGCTACACAATCATGGATAAGAATGCTGACTTGACAGTTGTCCAAAAGACGACCATTGACACCTTACACAAGCAGGACAAAAGGTCATTGCTAAAGAGGCTGGCTGTTCACAGAGCTCTGTGTCCAAGCACATTAATAAACAGGCGATGGGAAGGAAAAGGTGTGTTAGATAAAAGTGTACAAGTAATAGGGATAACCGCACCCTGGAAAGGATTGTGAAACAAAACCCATTCAAAAAGGTGGGGTAGATTCACAAAGACTGGACTGCAGCTGGAGTCAGTGCTTCAAGAACCACCACGCATAGACGTATGCAAGACATTGGTTTCAGCTGTTGCATTCCTTGTGTCGAGCCACTCTTGAACAAGAGACAGCGTCAGAAGCGTCTCGTCTGGACTAAAGACAAAAAGCACTGGACTGCTACTGAGTGGTCCAATTTATGTTTTCTGGTCAAAATCAATTTTGCATTTCGTTTGGAAAGGCAGAGAAGGAGAGGCACAGACTCTACGTTGCTTGACACAGGGAACAGGGAATTATAGTAAACTGAGACGCTGGTGCTGTTGTCCCGCCGCTTCACGCGATCACTCAGGTTTGTTGACGGTGGAGCGGAGGGATGCTAGTGTTTCAGGATGCTCCCGTGTCTGTGTGTCCTTCTGGTTCTCTCCTTTTAGTTAAAGCTGTCACAGTCAGATCTGCCGGAGTCATTAACCACACTCTGGAAATGTTCACATTTTCTTCACTTTTTGAATGGAATTACTGAAGTAAATCAACTTTTTCATGATATTTCCAAGATGCTTCTCTGAATCTGCAACAATCCTCCACACTGCCTACATTGTGCAAATTACTCTTCCAGGAACTAATATATATATATATATATATATATATATATATATATATATATATATATATATATATATATATATATATATATATATATATATAATTTAAATAGCATTGTGTAGAATTGCATATTTAAAGCAAAGATTCATTTGGAGATTGTTCAACAGTGCCTCAATCATATGTTCCAAGTAGCAACAAGTAATTTGTGGATGTCAAATACTGCATAGATTGACCAGAAAGATATGGATTCAAATACAGGTGTGTGGTGCCCCAGAGCTTTGGCACGTAATCTGCTCCAGTCAGCTGTACTTTTCATTCAATACTCCCCAAGATACTGCTCTGTACACAGCTATGTACGTGTCCGTGAGAACGAGGGGCTCCACTTTGTTCGTCAGAAGGTCCACAGGTGAGTTACGTGTTTTCAGCACTCTGCTTCCTGGAGCTGAAACCGCACGCCCTGAGCCCTGGGGACTGATACAGATCTTCTCTGAATACAGGCGCTCTTCATAAATCCCCTCTGCCAATGTCCAAAGAAAACCACTGGGCTACCTGAAATCAAAACATACCCAACTTGCTAGACAGGACATAAGGTAAAGTAAATAGACTTGGTATTTCCTGTCAATTACATGCCTTGATGTATTAACAAAAGTGCATTAGTTAGACCAGGGCATACAAAATAAACATCTTTTATTACATAACTTCATACATAATCTCTGGGCTAGACTGAGAGAGAGGAAATCCACTGCTGAGAGCTTGTTCTCTTTTACAGAAGAACTGAGCTCTGATACATCTCTGCTGGTAGACATGAGCATGATGGCATTTGTCTGAATAATCTGTTTATTCAGGGACCAGATCTTCGTTGCTAAAGCCATATGTGGTTCTTGTTCAGATATAAAGTGCCACCTAGCAGAAAAGATTTTAAATGGTATAATGGAGTTTGGAGGTCACGGTGGTGCAGCAGGTAGTGTTGCAGTCACACAGCTCCACGGACCTGGAGGTTGTGGGTTCAAGTCCTGCTCTGGGTGACTGACTGTGAGGAGTTTGGTGTGTTCTCACTTTGTCCACATGGGTTTCCTCTGGATGCTCCGGTTTACTCCCACAAAAACATGCTGGTAGGTGGATGGGCAGGGTGAATGTGTATGTCAGCCTGTGAAGGACTGGTGCCCCCTCCAGGGTTTGTTCCTGCCTGGCACCCAGTGATTCTGGGTAGGCTCCGGACCCACCGTGACCCTAAACTGGATAAGCGGTTACAGATAATGAATGAATAATGAAGTTTCTACTTTGAGTGTGTATATAAAAGCAGTGATTCTCAGTTCTGTGCTTTTCTATTCATCTATTAATCTATCAAAATTAAATATTTTGCTAATTGTTTTTTTGTGGAATTTTGGTTTATTTTGCAAAGTTTCCAAAAATATGTTCAGTGGTTGAATTCTTCCTTTTTAAATCAAATGTACTGGAATATGCAGCAATAAATAGTACAGTTGTTCAGTTACCTACAGGTTGCACTCTGTCTACAATAGACTAGTCACCAACTGTAGGTGTGGAGGGTTGTTGAAGACAGATTTAATTACTGGACCATGAGGTAATGAAACAAATTTATTGCATAGTGTTACATGTACTCATACTACTTCAGTCCTAATCCCTTCATTTGTAGACATTGTTTCAGGGATCTTAAGCTATATGAATGTTGTATGACATGAGGGGATCATTGAGAGAACATTTTAAAAAGACTTTGTAACCTGGAGTAACTGAAGTCTATGTAATGTCAGTGTAGTCTCCTAAACAGACATTGTAGCTTTCTGGGGAAAGGCTTTAACGTCCACGCTCAATAAAATCTTAGTCAAATGTTCTGTGGGAGCTGCAGATCTCATTCATGATCACAACAGAATCTACAGCTCTACACCACCATCTTGTGGTTGAGAACCTCTAGGGCTTTGTAAGAGAGTTCTTGGAAAGAAGCGTGAAGAAAAAGCCTTGGACGCAGGTTCAAGGACAACCCCTTGAAATGCTTACTGAAAAAGGCAGCAACTACAGCACCAGCTGCTTGTGCTAACAGCGCCCACTGTGAAGAGTGACACAGCAAATTATAGATCGAATGATCTTTAACAGAAAGTGATCAGTCAGATAACGTGAAGTGTTTGAAATGGTATGACGTCTAATAGAAGCTGCTGTAGCAGTGTTTATAAAGAAATTGCTGTTCATAGGGAACTATGACTCAACATTTGGCATTTGATGAGGTTTACTGGTCTGCGTTTTATTAAACTGGTTGTATATTAGCAAAGTTGCCAGCTGTGCACTCAATAGCCCGTTTAAATGGCCTCATTCTGCACTGAAGGATTACTGGATTAGGAACGCCTACCTTGTAAATACATTCTTTGTCTGTTTTATTAAGCTCCACTGACCACACAGGAGCACACATTAGTTTGACAATTACAGACAGTAGTCCACCTGTTTCTTTGCATATTTTTATCCACATTTCACACTACTCATCAATGCACAGGACCCTCCCCCCACCGGGCCAGTATGACTATCACAGCACACACAAACACCACATTAGTATCATTGCATTGTTGATTATGATCCAACACCCAAATCATACATTGTTGAGTGTAATCCATGATTGATCAGTTGATCTCTCAGCATAAACAAGCCAAGTCTGTATTCACGGTTTTTTTTGCACATCATGATTCAATCTATACATTACAAAGGCAACAAGACAGTATACAGGTGGGAATGTACACATTTTACAGACTGGACTTTGCAGACACACATTTTTGGATTCAGTTACATATACCTTGAAACATCTCAGTAGAAAAACACTAATTAATAAAATGGAATGATTTGGAGCTGGCACACATGAGCTTAAGATGAACATGCTGTGCCCCCCCCACCTGGGACACTGCATTATAAAGCCTCTTCAGCTTTAGGTTGTGGATTCAAACTGCATTCTCTGGTGAGTTAGCACACTATCCAGAATCTCTGGATTAGAGAATAACTTTTCCGACAGCAGTGCCACCAAGGTTGTCTTGGATGAATATCATCAAATCCTCACAAAAATGTTTTAATTTAGTGCAAATTTTTCATAGAAGAGTAATCTGTTGGATTTCATTCCAACAGCCCTCTGCCTGAGTGTTCAGCAGCACTGCTAATGCAGTTTTAATAGCACAATAAATCATTGATAAAAAATGAGATTTTTGTGTCTACTCAAACTCTCCCAGTAATAATGTTTAATTTCTCTGAAGAATTCAGTTGTGGGAAAAACCAACAGGCCATGAAACGTGTGTGGAGAAGAAATGCAAACACAAATAAATCAGTGTCCTTTTATTGTTTGTTTTTAATGGCATCGGTCGATTCTCTTTGAAGCCGCAGTCATGGCCAAAATGCTGTGGTGCGACTCGACTGCTTTTTGGCTTTGGAGTGTATCATAGCAGAAGTATGCAGCAGAATCAGTGCCCTGCAGCTCATCCCTCTGATTCTGACTATTCTGTGGTCAGAGGCAAAACAGGAGCCATGGCCCTGAGCCTCAGAGATGGCAGCCTGCCCACTGAAAGAACAGAGCAACACTGCAATAACCTGAAGCAGGGTTATATAATGCAGACACAATTATCGATATTAAGCTCTGATGTCTAGATGCCCAGCCAAAAGCAACATGCTACTGCTCTATCCCTTTGTCCTCGGCACTACAGTGCGTAAACGACTGTGGCTAGGCCAGGGTGAAAAGCAGGATACAGGAGATTAAGGGGAACAGATGATTGTTTTCAGTAAATCCATCACATTTCCTTGTAGTAAAATAATCAATTTGCCAGTGGTAGCTGCCACCTTATAAAGCAAAATGGTCTGTTTTGGTGGTTAACATTTACACATGTTGTAATTTATACATTCTATAAAATATATTTAGTCGTACAAATAGTGTTTTCCTTTGTTGGGAAAAAAAACTGGTCTTAAAACTTACTTTAGAATAAACACTTATGGTTAAGGCCTTTCATTGTGACATTTTACACTGTTTTGCATTTAGTGGCCTTACATATCTCTGTCCAAAGAAAACCATCTGCATTTTTGCGTTGTACGAACACAGCAGCACCTTCATATTTTGAGAAAATTTAATGATGAATCGACCAATAGGAATGGTCCAAAATTAGATTAAATTAAAATTTTTTACACTAACTTCCATTGAAGATTTTTCCTTGCTCTGTTTGCTGTTTCAGAGTGGCATAATAAAAATTCTGATAATTTAGAAGAAGACAAATGTCGTTAGATTCTGATGGATGATGATGATGGGAAAACAAGTATTTTCAAGGTAAACAGGGCAATGTCACTGACCTTGTTTTGTCACTGAGCACTGTATAACACCCTTTGTGGGCATCTTGTGTCAGTTATAAGCAGAAGTGTTACTCTGATTTTATATTTGGGTGGGTTTTAGATTACTTCAGTGGACAGCAAAAAGAAATTATGCTTTTATGTAAACACCTCCCTGGTTTAAACATCCAGTTCAAACCTGATTAAACTTGATTTAAGCATCCATTTATGTAGGGGTGTCTAGTGAGTTTTAACTGGGAGAACCCCCTCCCCCTTATTTTGGTGAATCAAAAGCAGTTTTTAATGCTTGTTTTGTGGGTGTGTGTATTTTGCATTTCAATACCTGTTTTAAAAAAAAAACAACTTAAAATGCTTTTAAACAATATTAAAATTAAAAATAAAATGTGCAATTCTTTGTGGATGCACAACAAAATTTCTTCTGTATTTAACCAATCAAGGACTAGTGCACTAGGGTCAGAGAACCCACACCCTGAACGGTGGGCAGCCATTCCCAGCACCTCGCCAGTAGTTGGGTGTTAGATTTTTTTTTTTTGTTTTAGATTAAATTGATGAAGGAGGACAGTACTATTCACTCCCACCGTCCCCAAGTTTCCTGCTGGCTGTGGAAACCAGCAAGAGCCCATAGCGCTCTCTCTCTCTCTCTCTCTCTCTCTCTCTCTCTCTCTCTCTCTCTCTCTCTCTCTCTCTCTCTCTCTCTCTCTCTCTCTCTCTCTCTCTCTCTCTCTCTCTCTCTCTCTCTCTCTCTCTCTCTCTCTCATATAAGAATAATGTTGGATACTCCATCTGATGACAAGCCACTGTCAGTAATCATTGAACAGTTTTATGTTTAAATTTTAAGAAACATTTTTATACCCATCAATTCATTCAGTGATTTCATGCTCTGTTAATGAGGGATGTTTATCCTGGAAGAGAAAATAAAGGTCATTAATCTGATTAGGGCAGCACGGTGGCGCAACAGGTAGTGTCGCAGTCACACAGTTGTGGGTTCGATTCCCGCTCTGGGTGACTGTCTGTGAGGAGTTGGTGTGTTCTCCCCGTGTCCACGAGGGTTTCCTCCGGGTGCTCCGGTTTCCTCCCACAGTCCAAAAACACACGTTGGCAGGTGAATTGGCGACTCAAAAGTGTCCGTAGATGTGTGTGTCTGTGTTGCCCTGTGAAGGACTGGCACCCCCTCCAGGGTGTATTCGTGCCTTGTGCCCAATGATTCCAGGTAGGCTCTGGACCCACCGCGACCCTGAATGGATAAGCGGTTACAGATAATGAATGAATGAATGAATGAATTAATCACATTAACTTTGCATTTATTTGCTGAGACTCTTCAATCCTTAAATCCACAGAGCATATGGAAACTGCTGGACCACCTTGCTGTAGGGGTCAATCCTTGGGCCTGAAGGGTGACCTTATTGTACACCACACAGGCACCTGATACGGGTCAAATGTGCCTTAGTCTTTGTAATTAGGGATATATATATACTACCTAAAGTGTTAGAAATGAGCTTCCACTCCCATAAGATCCCAGGTAGGTCACACAGTGTTCTTTGTTGTTAGCCGCGATTAAAGTGCTTTGTCCATATCCGAGTATGTAAAAATAATAGTAGCGCATTCGATGCATACACATTGATAAAGTGTAAGTAGAAGAGCAGTAGGCAGATTTGCAGTCAGCCGTATCTTTGGGTATGTTCAATATTTCTCCACTGCAGGTCGCTAAAGTCCACTGTGGCCCTCATCCAGAGTCCGCCAGAGGCTTGTCTCTCTCAATCCCACAATCCCAGCAGCACAACGTTGTGTTTATTTGAATGGTGCAGGCTTCGCCCAGTTGGTGAATGTGTAATACTCTTTAAGCTGTCATTTTTCTAAAGTATTCCTGCTTTTACATCGGCATACAGTCACCAAAGGACACTGCCGTAGAGGGCAGAGGAAGATAAGCTGAGTTAATGAAGATGCCATGGTAAGAGGGTCTCGATAATAGAGTCTTAAAGTGGACTTAGGCAGCCATATGTTATTGTGTAAGTTACTGCATAGTCTGCAGTCGTAAGCTTTTCTTTCACATTGAACAAAAGAGGCCTGTTTCTTGCTTTGTAAAACTGTGCGTGGTGGAATGTTTTTGAAAAAAATATTCTGTGTAATGTTATCTGTTAATTGGGTGAATGTGGTAGTTGGCAGCTAATTAGCTAAAGGTACGGAGGCCTTGCTCGACTTTGTTAGTTTACTTCATTTTAATGTTAGCAGATTTGTCAGAGTAAACTTACTCAGCGTTCAGGTGAACTTTTACCAGTTTCAAGTTTATCAGCGACTTATTGTCGCAGTTCTCCTATTTTCCCATAACCGGTGAAATACGTTAACGTTAGTTAGCCGGTGAGCTACCGAGTAGCCTTGAGGTACTCTGCTCATTCGATTGTGTTCCACCTTAAACACACGTTGAGGCTGCGTTCTATTTAAGGTGGAACTTAGCGTGTTTATAAAAACCTGCCGAAGCTCGGCCGAATACGCCCAAAACAACCAGGTATGATTTTACAGAATATTAAATTAGTTTACAAAATATTGTGAAGTTTTTTTTAACTATTTAAAAAAAATAATGGAGCAGAACATTGTTTTATTGCGGATCAATATTGAGATTATAATTTTTTTTCCCTATAAAGGTAGTCCCAGCCCTGCTGTTGTAACTAAGTAAAACAAGCAGATCCGACCTTAATTTGAAGCGTTGAATATTGAATATCAGACAGTAATTTGGTTGTTATATAGCCACACAATGAATGGTTTTATCCGTCTGGTCTCACTATTGTGTAAGTTAAATTTTCGTTTAACGCGGGTAAAAACAGTTTTTATAATGCGGTCTACAATTAAAACTGCAGCACTTGCGGTTTGAAAATGACCTTCTTTAAAATGCGGCTTAGGTATGAAAACCACTCCGCTTTAATCCACACATTTACGCCACTAAGGTGTAAACAACGTCATTTACATTGTATTGTTATGAAAAGTTAAGTTGGACAAGCTAGATATATTGGACTACTTTGCAGCGCTATTTATTTATTTATTGAGACATTAAATGCCTTTTTCTCATTATTTCCTACCAGCATGCACTTCTATGAACAAATCTAACTGGATTTATCTCCTAAAGCCTTAAAAGTCTATACCTTTTGCCTTTATTTGGTACACATGGATCTATTAATATGCAGTGTGTCCCTGCCTCTACCTCTAATTAGCCCCCCATTGCCCGCTTGCAAGTTGACAGGATTGATTCTTTATGACTGGCCCACAATACAGGATAATCAGCTCGATTCTGAAGCTGATTTGCTCCTCGCAAAAGACCTCCTAATTTCTTGGTGATTGTAAACAATGATCTTCCCAGATTAGTGTGCGGAGTCCATGATCCAAACTTTGCACCTCTGGACTTCTCCAATTTGAATTGGCACTTGACTCGTAAACTGATTCACTCAATGAGTCGACTCTAATCTCAAAGCATCATGTAAGTTCCTCAAAGCGTCCAAACACCACACAGAGCACATAATTCATGAAATATCAGTGGATTTTTATAACACTGAATGGTGACTCGTTCGTTTCTTAAGCTTTGATTCCCAACCGGAGCCCATGTGGGGGCAGTAACAAGGTTGTTGCCTTGTTGTCCATCACCACCAGGTCACAAACAAGAACCAGTGAATCACAACCACCACAGCCCACCACCCCTGGTCAGCAAGGGTAACACCTTGACCCCAGAGTAGTGTGGGGAGTCCATGATCTAAACTTTGCTCCTCTAGATTTCTCCCAGTACAGTTGGGGCCACCCTGAATGTGAATCATACGTGTGAAACATGCAATATTTTTGACTTAGTATCCTGTATTGTGGGGTGGGCACCAGTCCTGTGGTGTGTAACACGACATTGATTTCATGCTTGAAAAGACCACTAGCAAAGCAATGGTTTTGGTGTTGTGCTGCGTGTTTGTTTACGCCTAGCTTTTCAGAAGTTCCAGTCTCCTTACTCCTGTGAGATTTTGAGAATCGGTGCTGCAGGATGTGTGTGGTGTTTCATTCAGTACACATTGTGTAGGTTAGAGAGTTTGATCAACAATACCAAAGTACCCAAAAATCTGAATAATAAAATTGTGCCTCAGGGTTTTTTTTTGTTTTGTTTTTTTGTTTTTTGTTTTTTTTTGTTTTTTTTTTTTTTTTTTTATTTCCCATAGTGTGCGCCAGGTATTTGGTTTATGACATAAGAAATCCTGGTTGTCTGAATGCTGCAACGCTCAACCATTACACTGCTGGGTTTTCCGTCCACCAAGTTTTGCTAATTGTGAAAATGTCTCTAATATTCATCTATATTTTTGTCTCTTCCTAGAATCCCTGATTATGGCCACTGGAAATGTTGAGAATGATGCAGAATTCCACAGGCTCAAGCAGGCCCAGTCTGTTGGTCTTTTCCAACACAAGAGCTGTCTTGATGATGAAAAGAACATGAAGGAGGTAAGTTGAGATATTTAGAGAAACAGAGATGAAACTGTAAATTGTATGACAGGTCATGTTGGCTAAAAGCAGTCAAAGCTACTTTTGCCGACTCAAGGAATACTAGTATTGCCTATCCTCTCTTTTTAGGTGGATTATTTAAATAAGGAAGAAATAGATAAAGAAAGGTGAGTTTTGAGCCATGGCAATAAGGTCACATAAAACCGTATATCTCCAGGTTAATTTATAAATGGCATAATGCAGTAGAAGTTTTGAAAGCAGCAACTCATAAACAGAATAATCTTGTTTCATAACAGAAACCTGTTGTCTGCTTTGTTCCTCTTCATTTTAACAGATTTCCAGTGGGGCGGTGTGCACACAATTACGGCAAAGCAAAACGAATTGTGAGCAAGAAGACGCGGCATTCAGCAGTGGGCTGCAGTGTACGTCGGAAAGCGCCTTTAGCAGGCAGGTCCTCTGACATGGCAAACAAAGAAAATGAGCTGACATGCACAGAGGACGTGCAGGGTATTCACTACAGTGACAACTGTGGGTTCCCTGTGAACTCAACAGAAGCCTCTAAAATGGCAGGAGCTGGCTCCAAGTATAGTGACTACTTTACTGAGGTGAGTAGCCTTGAACCGCACCAAGGGAAAGTGAAGTAGACTGACAGGTTTTTTTTCTTTTAATGAACAGCTTAAGAAGAAACACACACTTTCACATCTGAAAGGTACTGTAGATTATCAACAATAGTTTTGAAGTGTTTAAGAACTGGAAGTTCTCTAAACACATTTAGAACAGGACTGTTCATAAGCTATTGAGCAGCTGCAGGACTGAAAATACATGACTATGAAACTACAACCATTGTGCTATAACTTTTGAAACAGAATGATATACCAAGGTGTCTCGTTAAATTTTATTACATTTTCAAACATTAACATTAGAGCCACAAATAAGCAATTCTAATTACTCTCTCAAAACATTGTCTTGTGTTACATTCAGTTTCTTATCAAGGCTTTCGATATGTTTGTGCGTAGTTTCTGCTATGTCCAGTGATCCGTGGTTTATTCAATCCATTGTAGAAAACACTTAATAGTAAGAGATCCTTAAAACTTCCAAAGTACTTTCTGTACTTTCTGACTAATTTAATGTTTATTCCTAAGTTTTCCGTCACAAACACAAGTATAATCCAGTGTTTAAGGTGAGCTGTGTGTCATCTCTGAGCTGTGTACATGAGGTCCGAGCATGTGCAGCCCATGCTTGTAAACAATGTTTTGAATCATCAATTTGAATTTGCACTTGACTCGTAAACTAATTCACTCAATGAGTCAACTCTAATCTCAAACCATCATGTAAGTTCCTCAAAGCGTCCAAACAATACACAGAGCACATAACTCATGAAATATCAGTGGATATTTATAACACTGAATGATAACTCGCTTCGCTTCTTGAGCTTTGATTCCCAACAGGAGCCCGCGTGGGGGCAGTTGCAAGGTTGTTGCCTTGTTGTCCATCACCACCTGATCTCACACAAGAACCAGTGAATCACAACCACCACAGCCCCCCACCCCTGGTCAGCAAGGGTAACACCTTGACTAACCAATTTTCTGCGGGAAACCCTGAGCCTGTGAAAGCTCCACCTACAACAGAACCCATAACAAGGAAAAAAAACAGCCATACTATGAGGAGCGTTCTGTAGGTTTTCAGTATGGATAGAATCTATTAATCCTGAAAAACCTTTTAGAATGGTTCTAGGAAGTGATACTTTCTAAGAGTATATAAAGAAAACATCAGCTCATTTTGTTAATTAGTACTGTTGTGTTTGCTAAAAAAACTAAGCCGTTATGAGTAACACAAATGTGCTGAGAAAAATTAAGCATCTCACTGTGCACAGTAAGCCTGAACTTTACCCAAATTTTAAAAAAGCTTACCATTAATTTTCAGATGATCGCAGTAAATGATCATTTTTCAATTATTAACCCTCAGGATTAGAAAAACTAAATGCTAGATCTTACAAATGTATAATTAAAGGTGATTATGTAACAATATAACAAATTGCAGATTTCATATCTATACAGAGAATTTATTGAATGTCATTTGTTCACAGACCAGATTTTAGAAACTGAGATTAGGGGTGCTTTTATGTTAAAAGATTTTTTTTTTCTGGCCCCAGGCCTGTGTGCACCGCATGTCATTTACCTTTTGAGAAAGTGTGAAAGGGAGCGGTCCATAACACCAGTCTCTGGTCCTTTTGAAATCTGGGAAATTTGCTTCCAGAGTGGTCCGTCTCAGTTAAATCCACTGCCGGGGTTGCATGATTGGTTCATTTTGTACAATGCTTTACAGTGATTTGCAGAGGTAATGACCCCATCTGCAAACAAGCCCAGAGTCTGTTCTGGGTAGGGGTGGGCGATATGGCCCCAAAATAATATCACAATAATTAAGGGTATTTTGGCAATAACAATATTCTTAATTATATGTAAAACACTGAAAAATATTTAGATTAATTTCCAGAACATAGTATGGCAACAACATAAATGTTATATTTAATTAATTATATATATAAAATTTCTTATTTAAATTATTATTTAACATTATATTTTAGCACAGATATAACAATTTCAAACATTAAGAATGAACAACAAATAAATGTGTAAGCATTTGCTTATTTTGTAAACTTGTATTGATATTTTATTTCCAACCCACTTCCACATGACTGAAATCACTCTTCTTTTGGAGCAAATTCTTTGAAGCAAAGTTGCACTGTACCTGTCTGTGCCTAAATGACTCACGTAGTGAATGTACACCATATTGCGTGTGACTGTATGACGTCATTGCTTGAACAAGTCACAATATCACGATTACCACTATATAGATTTGTTTTATCGTTTGAATAATTTTTGCGATCATTGCACACAATACATTATGGCACAGCCCTAGTTCTGGGTGTAGACTTGGGTATTCAGGTGTGAAAAGACCTCAGGTTGACAACGTTTACAGTATTCTGACTCTGAATTACTTTTATTGCTAACCCTGTTTTTCTGTTCTGTTTGAAGTTGTCCAAGGATCATGATGCAATGACTCATGTGCTCTTTGGAAGGAATCTCAGATTAAATGTTGCTTTGACTCTTTGGCGAAGAAATGCTAGTGAATTAGTGGCTTACCTGATCAGGTAAGGAGTTTACATATTGAGCACTCTTAAACCTACACAACTGATTGATAAACTAGTTTTACGGGGCAGTGATGTACCCCTCTTTATGTCAGGATTAAGGCAAAATGTTTACTCTAAAATAATTCACAGTTCCTGTTTTACAGAATACAAGACACAGGTGTCCTTGTTGATTGTCTTCCTGTACTTACGAAAAGGTAAACAACTAGCTCTCTGTGCCTTTTATAAATATTTTATTATGAACCTTTTGTACAGCATTTTCTTTTTTCCCTTTATAGTCTTCAAGAGGAGCAGCCATGTATATCTATTGGTTGTTGTGTAGACCTTTTACCACAGGTGAAGAAAATACTTGTCAGTAAACATGAAGGGTAAGTAATCCTTGACTGTATTTACTACTACCAGTTTGATATTCATTTAAAAATGTTGGTACATTTTTGATTGTTTTGTTTTTACTTGCTCAATGTAGACACCTCATTGTGGCTTTGCACTGGGTTCATTCTGTCATTAAGAAATGGTGGCCTGAACTTTACTCAGATGGCAAAGCTTCGGAAGATGGCTGTTCAGATGACAGGTATTGCTTTATGTACATTGCTGCATAGTGTTGCTTACAGAATGGATAAAAAATATGATATTTATGCTAAGAAAATTTGGATTGTGTTTACTTCAGGAATGTTCAGGCCATGAGAAGGCTACTTCTTGAACTGTGGGATGAGAAGAATCAATTAACCACATTACCTGGAAGTGTGGGTGAAATAACCAAGGTTTGCTGTCCATTTGTCCAGTCTGTTTTTGAAAGGAACAGTGCAGCCCTCAAAAGTCTTACCCTTTTCTATATTTTCTTTTCTCTAGGCTATTGAAGCACTTCTGTCACAGTTACGGTGATGTATCAATGTAGCACACTGAGGAAACAACCACTACAGGCACTTGCTGCAGTTGTTTAAGCTGCTCCTTGAACCGCTGCAGCCAAATGAACTGAGTCTTTCTATCACTCCAGAAGAGGAAACTGGTGAATGGGGAGCTATATGAACTGATCAATTCAGACACTTCCCACATCAAAACTGGAGACATTTTAAAGGGTGAAACCCTTACTGCAAACTTGGAATGACTGCTTCACATTGAAGTGGACTTAATTGTTTAGCGGCACACATTCAACTCCATGAGACTGTATGGAATCAGGCCACTCCCATAAGTGCCAAGCTGAAGTTTTAGCTTTCGCACTTGTAGTGCTATAGTGTGCGTTTACTAAAGTGGATGTTATGTCATGTATCATGTTTCTGGGTCTCCAGTACAGTGACTTTTCGGTGAAGAGTTTAAAATCCAGCAGTCTTAAGTTATTATTGCTTTCACTCTTTTTTTGCCTGTTCATGAATGAAATGTTTGAGAGTGTGTGTAAAGTGTAAATGATGATTTTCTTTTAATCAACTTCTAAATAAATTAACAAAATCAACGAGTGAATTTTTATTATTGTAAATGGTAGTATTAACATATCTGATCTGCAGTAGCTAACATTATCATTGTGTGCTGTCTCTTTAGCTGTGTATTTCTTCCAGTGGTATAATAAGAGAATTTGTATAGTTGGAGCCTTACACTTTTGTCTTAGGTGAGTGATTCTAATAACATCATTTTAAATCATTGAATGTATTAAAAGGAACATGTTAAACTCCTCTTGCACAAGTAAAGGGTTCTCTGGGGCCTTGGTCAAAGTCATTTAATGGTCTGAAATCGCTTATCCAATTCAGGGTTGCAGTAGGGCCTGAGCCTACCCGGGATTTCACTGGGCACAAGGCAGGAACACACCCTGGAGAGTGCACCAGCGACTCACTCGCACATTCACTCACCCACACCTACGGACACTTTTGAGTCGGCAATCCACCTACTTGTTTTTGGACCTGAAACTATGGATACTGGAAGCCTGTGCTAGCATTTCTCCTGCGGTGTTGCTATCAGTGTGTGAAGAGTGGGAGAAGAGGGTTGCATTGACAATCCAACACAATGGGCAGCATTTTGAATACATTTTATAAGTGGTCAGAAACTTGTAAATAAGTCATGAAAGAATAAAGTTACGTTAAAACCAAGCACACCATTGTTTTTCGTGTGAAATTCCCAATAAGTTTGATGTGTCACATGACCCTCTTCCCATTGAAAAAAACAAAAGTTGGATCCAAAATGGCCGACTTCAAAATGACCACCATGGTCACCACCCATCTTGGAAAGTTCCCCCCTCCCATATACTAATTTGCCACAAACAGCAGGTTATCATCACCAACCATTCCAATTTTATTAAGTTGTATCCATATAAATGGCCCAGCCTCTGTGTGTGTGTGTGTGTGTATATATATATATATATATATATATATATATATATATATATATATATATATATAGATGATACTCAGTTTTAAGCATCTGATTTGTAAAATATTTAAAATCAGTTTCATTTGTGATTTGGATTCTATATTTTTCTTTATTGTAAACCAAAATAATCAGTCAAACTGTGCTTGGGATAGCTTTTTAAACATGTGACAAGTATAACTGCCTATATCTTGTATTTATCTTGTTCCCACAAATGAAAGAAAATGCAGGATTAACACTTAAAATGTAAATCACAGGAATCAATGTGTCCAAAACTAATATTTGCGTGAGTTCTAAATTCTTCCCCCAAAGTCTATTTTATTTTTATCTATGGTTCCACCCA